>NC_142740.1:2000000-2150000 GCF_051943395.1 Hippocampus bargibanti | reverse complement strand
CATCACGAGTAGACGGACACATTGGAGAAAAAAAAAAAAAAAACAAAGTCAAGACGTCAATACGTAAACGTTGAAGTTAGCGTAGCTCCTTCACAACTCTTGGCTTTGAATCTCGGTTTCCTTCCACATTCCGAAAATATGGATGTTCACTCACACCATGTTTTGATTGATGCTATTTCCCGTATTTTCTGCTTTATACGACGCACCCAAAAGCCTTGATTTTCTTCCAAAGATGATTCTGAGCCTTATACGCAGGTGCGCCATATATGTCAAGTAATATTGAGCCCCAGCAGGTAGAAGAAGTACATACATTTGGAAAACTTTTATATATTTATATATTATATTTTGAAAACTTTTTTCATTTATTGAAAGTACGCCTTATACTCCGGTGCGATTTATGTATTTTTATTTCTATTTGTATTTATTTATTTCTATGTGTATATATTTATGTGTATGTATTTATTTACAATGCAGTACATGTTGATTTATATATTTCTTCAACAGTATTTATGTATTTGTTTATTTATTTTATTTACAATTCAATACATATTTATTTACTAGTTAATTAATGTATTTATTTTCATTGGTTTATTTGCATAGAAAAACATGGCAGCAAAATTAAAAAAATAAAATATCAAAGAAATGTATTTTTGTGCTTTAAGGTCAAAGGTGCGGCTTTTAAACCGCAAAATGTTATTTATTTATTTATTGATTTATTCGTGCATTTATTTTGTTATTTATGTGTATTCGTTTATGAGCAATACAATGCATATTGATTTATATAGCGCTTTAACAATATGTATGTATTTGTTTATTTATTTTATTTACAATACAAGACATATTTATTTACTAGTCAATTAATGTATTTATTTTAATTGGTTTATTTGCATAGAAAAACATGGCAGCATAATTAAAAAATAAAATCAAATATCAAATAAAAGTATTTTTGTGCTTTAAGGTCAAATGGGCGCCTTATATACCGTAAATCAGGGGTGTCAGTCATTTTTTGCCGCGGGCCACATTGTAGTTATGGTTTCCTCTCGAGGGCCGTTATGAATTTGGGGAACCCATTAGAATGTTTAAATCCCTTCAAATATTACATATAGAGCACACAGCAAATTAATGAATAACTCGTTTTCAAATCTGAAGTCAAGAATAAGGACTTTTATTGTGGTTGACATCCAAAAATATGAAATTTTGGCTCAGTTTTTAGCAATCATCATGGAATTTAACAAATTTGATTTGCTTTCGTGGGCCGAAAAAAATGATGTGGCGGGCCGGATTTGGCCCGCGGGCCTTGACTTTGACACCTGCGCCGTAAATGATGTTATTTATTTATATCTGTATTTATTTATTTGTGCATTTATTTATGTGTATTCGATTATTTATTTACAATACAATGCATAATTGATTTATATAGCGCTGTAACAATATTTATGTATTTGTTTATTTATTATATTTAGAATACAATACATATGTATTTACTAGTTTATTTAGTTATTTATTTTAATTGGTTTATTTTCATAGAAAAACATGGCAGCATAATTAAAAAATAAAATCAAATATCAAATAAAAGTATTTTTGTGCTTTAAGGTCAAATGGGCGCCTTATAAATGAAATGTATTATTATTATTATTATTATTATATACCGGAAATGATGTTATTTATTTATATCTGTATTTATTTATTTGTGTATTTATTCATGTGTATTCGATTATTTATTTAAAATACAATGCATATTGATTTATATAGCGCTGTAACAATATTTATGTATTTGTTTATTTATTATATTTAGAATACAATACATATATATTTACTAGTAGTTATTTATTTTAATTGGTTTATTTTCATAGAAAACATGGCAGCATAATTAAAAAAAAAATAAAATATCAAATAAGTATTTTGTTCTTTAAGGTCAAATGTGCGCCTTATAATAATAATAATAATAATAATAATAATAATAATAATAATAATAATACATTTCATTTATAAGCGGCTTTCAAAACCCTCAAGGACACTTCACAGTCACAGGATATTTTTTCTGCGGGTGAGCAGCGGCAGCCACATGCGCCAGCGTTCACTCAACCCGGAAGTAGCATAAAGTAAAAAAAATAATAATAATAATAAACCGTAAAATATGTTATTTATTTATTTGTGCATTTATGTATTTATGTGTATTTGTTTATTTATTAACAATACAATGCATATTGATTTATATCGCGCTTTACCAATATTTATGTATTTGTTTATTTATTTTATTTACAATACAATACATATTTATTTACTAGTTAATTTATGTCTTTATTTTAATTTGTTTGCATAGAAAAACAGGGCAGATAAATCGATTTCCGAACAATATACCGTTAGGTAGAACCATCCCGCTTAATTATCGTGAGAACGCTCGACCACGGCGTACGTACTACATCTCTGCTCGATGATGGCGAGCTTTATTAGCTTGTTTCCGACAGATGTGGGCTTTGTGGCGACATGATTTGTTTATCTGTCGTATTGGCTCAAAATATCAAGCGATTGTTTGCTGACAATGAGAACAACATGGAAGCGCACATGAAAGAAACACAAATCAACTGCACATTTGCGCCTTGTCTTGCTCCAAGGCTTTGCGGACGATAAACAGAAAGTGAAGCGTCCCGGTTTTGCTCAAATATGTTGTTTTTATTGCATACCTGCCAACTAATCCGGATTTGCCGTAAAAACTACGGTTTTCATTATCCCATTCCGGGTTACGGGATAATCATGAAAATTACGGTTTCCAATAAAAACAAATCCAACATCGTCATAATCGTAAGTACATTGATACCTCAGCTTACAAACTTAATTGGTTCCCAGAAAGTGTGTGTGTAAGGCAAAAAGTGTGTCTTCCAAACATTAATTTCCCATTGGAAACCATTTAAATGAGAATAATCCGTTCCCAAGTCCCCATAAAACATAATTTTCTAATTTTCTAAGCCTTAAAATTACATAAAATATACCTTATTTTATGTATAATAAATGTGATATGGTATTATAATGAAAGAAATAAACTGTACTGTATAATAAAGTCATTTTATTTACCTCTGTGATGGTCGTTGATATAGTTTCCTTTTGATGGTATCCGAGTGAAGTTGCCGTGCTTTCTGGGCAAAAATACCCTCACACACTCTGTCCCATGCTAGCTGCTTTTCGTTAACCCAAACAGAAGTTTTTCAACCTCTTCAATTGCCTGAGACTGTTGCTTAGACAACACAGAAACACCCTTATCCACACGTAGCAATTTTCGACTTAGCATACTGATACTGGGACGCTAAGTCACACAAACGCACACCTCGTTCGTGTTTTTTTTTCTTCTTCTGCTCGACCGTAATTTTCCTTTGTGTCCTCTTTGGCTTAACTAGCCTGTGGTGGGATCTTTTTCAGACCCAAAAAAGCAAAAGCATCCACTCCATAACAAACCACGTCTGCACTGAGTGCACTCAAAAAAGGTAGTAGTGGAAAAGTAGTCCGGCAGCCACCGGGCCGCTGTTCGGCCGTGTGGTTTGGTGTTCTTCCGCCGAAAACTAGTCCGCCAGCCATTGTGGCGCTCCATGTGTTTCCTGAAAACTAGTTTGTATGGCAAGATTATATTCTCGTAAATTTAATGTTTGTAAGGCGAAAAGTTCGTGAGCTAAAGCATTCTTAAGACGAGGTATCACTATACTCTACTCAACGTTAATTCAAAACACGAGAACAGGCGATCGGCACAGGGCTAGCTGTTAGCTTCCTTGAGATGAATTGTTAGCATCGTTTTTATCACTGTTGTTTAATGGCAAATACCGGGAAAAAAAATCAACACATTGTGTGAAAAGTAAAAGAAAACTACAGTCGTTTCGTAAGGAATACTCCTAAGCATTTCCAGGAGTTCGACTTCGCTCAAGAAATGGTGAAAATGACACAAGTTTGAGTTTCCTACCTGTCAACTTTGGCTAATAGCTACTCGTATAAATGATTACAATTCCCGTATAAAAGTTGTAGTACGCTATATATAATTTGAAATGATAACAAATGCTAATAATGCTAACAATGCAGGTTACTGCGCATGTATTACTCGGCTTTTCTGCTTTCAGACGTTGGCAGGTATGTTATTGCTACAATGTGAAACAGTGGCTATCGTATCGCGTATACAATGCTAGCTCATCCCGCTGCTCCCTTATACTCATTTTTTTCCCGTATTGATTTTTTTTGGTGATGATTTGTATCTCGTCCTCAGCTTCGTCCGTGTCCTCACCTGGAGCAAGACGTGCTAAGCGACTGTCTGTCCATGCAGCACCTCCAGACCTCCAGTCAGACTCAACTTCTCTATAGCAACAAAGATGGCTGCGCGCCGGGGATGAACCAAGATGTTTTTACAGGTTGGACACTCCGAACTCTGACGTCAAATTTAGCTCGAAAAAAAAAAACGCAGTTGAACCTCGTTTCAAAATAAAGCCGAATGTCATCTAAAGTCAGCGGACTGCAAAAATAAAAATGTCAACGCTATATCGTTCACGCTTCAAAATCCTGATTTCATGGGATTCATTATCCATTCGCTAACAGTGAACGACTTTTAGAGCATCATGCTCTAGACCCGTATAATTTAGGAATTAACTAGCTGGCTAGCTAGCTATCTAACTGGCTATCTGACTGGCTACCTAGTTAGCTAGCTATTTGCAATTTATTAGCTGTCCAGATTGCTGGCTATCTATATAGTTAGCTATTAGCTGGCTAGCTATCTAACCTTGCTATCTGGCTGGCTATCTATTAGCTATGTATTAGCTAGCTAGCTTTCTATCTATTTGAGTTATTCCGGGTTGAGTGAACTCTGTCGCGTGTGGCTGCCGCTGCTCACCCGCAGAAAAACTTATCCTGTGACTGTAAAGTGACCATGAGAGTTTTGAAAGGCGCTTATGAATGTATTATTATTGTTATTATTCATTTGAGCGGCCATCTTGTTCCCACAAAATAGCGATAAGGACTTAGTGACAATGAACCGCGGGAAGCTAGCTGCCGCGACCTACCTTATAAAATACTAGACAATAAAAAAATGTGTCCTTGAGAGTTTTGAAAGGCGCTTGGAAATAAAATGTATTATTATTATTATTATTATTATTAAGCTTTATAAAACCAGCAATACTGATGCTATTCGTTAGCTCGCGTATGCTCTTTGTGCATTGCTGATTAGCATGAATAGCTATTAGCGCGATTAGCCTGAAAAGCTAGTTGAGCATTAGACTTCTTTTCCCGTTGCAATAAACAGCCTGAATCATCTTTTTTTTTGGGGGGGGGGGCACACACGCATGTCAACGGTGCGGCGAGTTCCAGCAACAATAAGAAGGAACACGGGGGATTTTGGACGGCGTACAAGCTTCAAAACAAGGACAGATGTATTCTCCAGAAAAAAAAAAAGCGGGAGGGAGGCCTACAAGGGCATCGCTCTTTTCTCTTGAATCTCTTCAAAACGCATTTGTCTCCGTCCTACTCCAAAGTGGTGCGGACGCCCGCTGACGTGAAAAATGGCCGATGAATAAACGTTTCCTTGGCTTGCCCTGTTGCCGAGCGCTCTTTGCATAACAAGACACATTGAAATGACGAACTACAAACAAAACAAAAAAATGGAGGAGGGGGTTGGCTCTCGCCGGGAATGAAGAGTGAAATTTCCAGAGTAAAAATATAAATAACCCTGAACTGAACGTAACTTCTCCACAGCCGTACTGGCCTTTTAAAAACATGTCATGCTCAAATTTTGCATGCGTCATTTTTGTATGGATGCGGGCAGAACGTTCGGGCATCACGGTCGCATTTTAGCAACGTAGATAAATATATATTAGCATTGAAACAAGTATCGGCATGGAAAAGAGGGCACGAAATAAAGCTCAAGGTCACTTTACAGACACAGGATAAGTTATTTTTATGTGGGTGAGCAGCGGCAGCCACACGCACTAGCGTTCACTCCACCCCTGAAGTAACTCAAACAGATAGAAAGCTAGCTCGCTAGCTAATTGATAGCCAATAGCTACCTAGATAAATAGCTAGCTCTCTATTTGCGATCTCGCTGGCTATATATATATATATATATATATATATATATATATATATATATATATATATATATATATATATATATATATATATATACATACATACACACACACACACACACACACACATACATACATACATACATACATACATACATACATACATACATACATATATATATATATATATATATATATATGTATGTGTATATATATATATATATATATATATATATATATATATATATATATAGTGATACCTCGGTTTTCGACCGTAATCCGTTTCAGAAACCTGTTCGAAAACCGATTTGTTCAAAAACCAAAACAGCACTTTCCATTAAAATCAATGTAAAAAATCATAATCCGTTCAAAGTCTATATATATATATATATATATTCGTAAATTACAGGTGATCGTAAGTCGAGCCGGTCGTAAATCGGATGTTACCTCTATACAGTAGATTTTTGGGTGTCGTTTTCTGCTCCAAAGCGACTCAGAACCGTTTTGACTTTTCATTTTACGTTCATTGGCTCGATAGGGCTTTGCGAAACAACGATCTGCCCGTTGAGGTTATGCAGATGAATAACAAAAGGAAAGCCTCAAACCGCTTCCTCTTCCTTTCAAATGTTTCTGCCGTCGGAGGAGCACATGTAACTTTTTACTTCATTATGCACAATAACGACAAGCAGCTGAAAGTACCCAACCCCCGTGGCGGCGCCCAAAAAAAAAAAACTTTGTTATAAAATCCCCAAAAAATAAAACTCATGTGATTGGACATCTGTGGAAACTCTCAGTCGTACAGGAATGATCCATCGATGAAAAGGTTTCTTCAGCCGTCATCTGTACTTCTTTGAAGGTGTCGGACGTTTCGCTTCCCATCCAAGAAGCTTCGTCAGCAAACTAAAGTCTTACTGGTAGTTTCGGCCCTATATATATATATATATATATATATATATTGGTTGGGGGGAGCAGAGGACTAATCCCTGCGGTTCCAGGGTTTTAGAAGCTATCACTGGAGCCGCAGGGATTAGTCCTCTGCTCCCCCAAACCAGAGAGCAGGGACCTATCATAGCAGAGTCCGGCACCGCCACGTCTGGACAGTAGGGATATATATATATATATATATATAGGGCCGAAACTACCAGTAAGACTTTAATTTGCTGACAAAGCTTCTTGGATGGAAAGCAAAACGTACAGATGACGGCTGAAGAAACCTTTTCATCGATGGACCATTCCTGTACGACTGAGATCTTACACGGACGTGATTGGACAGTTTTTCAAAACAAAAATTTGGCATCTCAGCTCATGTGAAACCCCACGTTTGACCAATTAGCTGTGTTTGTCTTTTAAGGCTTGTACCCCGGCACCCCCCACCATCACCACAGCGCCTCCGCCGAGCTCCTCGCCACCGCCGCCGCCGCCGCTAGCGCAACCGCCGCGGAGCTGCCCTCACGACAGCACTGCCTGGACCCGGATCTTAGTAGCCCGCGTCATTTGTCGCCCATAGAGGGTAACAGGGATGGGTGAGTAGAATGGACTGCGTATATTGGAGTGTTTTTTGGGGGGCGGGAAAGGGGCGGGGCAGTACCTTTCCGCTGTTATTTAAAGGACAAATGACACCACCGGACAAGTTGTGTCCATAATTTGTAAGATCACTTCAAATGACTTCTACTGAGCGTATTTGACAAAGATTCCACGGCATATAGCTATATTTTACCTTTTAAGACTCGCGCTGAATATTCACGAAGTCTTATTTTTGAGTTGGTGACGAGTCCTCACCCTACGTCACTGAAGGAACGCCCCTGACCGAGAAAGCGACACACAATGCATTTTGGGTACTTTGTTTGGTCTGAAAACTTTGTGTTGATGGCGAAATTAGAAGGAAAATACATAAATAATGTGATGGTGAATCGTTTTGTGTTGTACCAAGACTACTATTTGATACTAGTTGACACAAATTCCCAGCAGACAAATCAGCCCATTTCCAACGGAGCTTGGGCGCCATCTTGTGCATTTTCTGGGACGCTACATTGGAGTCCAGACGGCTCGAATTCATACAGAAGGACTTCTTTAATGGATTGCAAACATGTATGCTTTCCTCTTCAGAACTATTTGAATCATATTCAGAACTTGATGAGTAACAAGAAAGCATCTTCTCCCAATCTGAAGCCATTGTTTTGATTCTAGAGCAAGGCAAGACGTCCTGGCGTGATGTCATGAACAAGGGGGCGGGGCCTTCTGAAACTCGCCATCTCCGAGGTCATTTTGAAGTAGTTTTGGGACACTTGAAGTCATTTTTTATTGGTGTTTTGCATTTGACTAAAAATATCAGCCTGCGTGTTTTAGAGTATTTTAGATGCTATAAAACGTTTTTCTGATGTCAGTTACGAAACAAAAATGGTGTCGGTTGTCCTTTAAAGGACAACCGACACCATTTTTTCAAAAACGTTTTCTAGCATCTAAAATACCCAAAACACGCAGGCTGATATTTTCAGCCGCTTCAATTCCAAGCCGCGACCGTTTAATTAACACCTTAATGAATTAACTAGTCAATGACTTGTCTGCTATTTAATCGATTGATAATGTATTGATTGATTAATCAATCAAATAATTCATTAGTTCTTGCTTATTTGCTGATTTTGCAAGTACGTCGTAATGTGATTCGAGCCCAAATGAGAGCATTTTGAAGATTGTACAAGAGAATCTACGTGGATTTTGAAAAATAGATGAATCACACGGATAATATTATCAAGATCACCACTTTTTTTTTGGTTCCCGTTTTGTTTTCCACCGATTTCTCATCCTCATTCCCGGCGGGCAAGGCAAGGGCGATCCCGTTTGGCCGATGACCTCCTCGGTTCCCGCTGATACAAACCGATTTGGCTCTGCTTACTGGAAACAAGTCCACTTGTCCCCTACTAACCCCCCGTACGGGGATGAGGGGCCGTTGTGGTCACGGCGAGGTCGGCGTGACACATCGCTTGCTCTCTTTTTTTGGCGTCCAACTGCAGTTTGCAATGTCCCACAACAGCTTCGAAGCGATGAGCAAACCTCTCCTAGCTGGAAAAAGTTACGCGGGGGGTTTGCTAAGCAGCCTTACATCAGGACCGGAGTTCCCTTGCGAGGACGACAACTCGGCAAAACGCTCGGGATGCACACAAAATAAATACATACATGAATAAATAAATGAATACATAAATCAATCAATAATTGAATCAATAAATGAATACATAAATGAATAAATAAATACATAAATGAATAAATAAATAAATAAGTAAATAAATGAACCAATAAATAAATAAATACATAAATGAATAAATAAATGAATACATAAATGAATCAATAATTGAATCAATAAATGAATCCATACATGAATAAATAAATACATAAATGAATTAATAAATAAACAAACACATAAATAAATGAACCAATAAATAAATAAATACATAAATGAATAAATAAATGAATACATAAATTAATCAATAATTGAATCAATAAATGAATCCATAAATGAATAAATAAATCAATCAATAAATGAATCCATAAATGCATAAATAAATACATAAATGAATAAATAAATAAATAAATAAATAAATAAATAAATAAATAAATACATAAATAAATGAACCAATAAATAAATAAATACATAAATGAATAAATAAATGAATACATAAATGAATCAATAATTGAATCAATAAATGAATCCATAAATGAATAAATAAATACATAAATGAATTAATAAATAAACAAACACATAAATAAATGAACCAATAAATAAATAATTACATAAATGAATAAATAAATGAATACATAAATTAATCAATAATTGAATCAATAAATGAATCCATAAATGAATAAATAAATCAATCAATAAATGAATCCATAAATGCATAAATAAATACATAAATGAATAAATAAATAAATAAATAAATAAATAAATACATAAATAAATGAACCAAAAAATAAATAAATACAAATGAATAAATAAATGAATACATAAATGAATCAATAATTGAATCAATAAATGAATCCATAAATGAATAAATAAATACATAAATGAATTAATAAATAAACAAATACATAAATAAATGAACCAATAAATAAATAATTACATAAATGAATAAATAAATTAATCAATAATTGAATCAATAAATGAATCCATAAATGAATAAATACATGAATAAATAAATCAATCAATAATTGAATCAATAAATGAATACATAAATGCATAAATAAATACATAAATGAATAAATAAATAAATACATAAATAAATACATAAATGAATAAATAAATGAATAAATAAATCAATCAATAATTGAATCAATAAATGAATCCATAAATAAATACGTAAATGAATAAATAAATAAATAAATGAATAAATAAATAAATAAATGAACCAATATATAAATAAATACATAAATGAATGAATGAATAAATAAACAAATACATACATAAATACATAAATAAATACATACATAATACAGAAATAAATACAGAAATACATACATAAATACATAAATGCATAAATAAATACATACATACATACATACATAAACACATAAATACATAAACAAATTAGCTCCGTTGGAAATGGGCTGATTTGTCTCCTGGGAATTTGTGTCAACTAGTATCAAATAGTAGTCTTGGTGCAACACACAACGATTCACCATGGCGTTATTTATGTGTTTTCCTTCTAATTTCGTCATCAACACGAAGTTTTCAGACCAAACAAAGTACCCAAAATGCATTGTGTGTCGCTTTCTCGGTCAGGGGCGTTCCCTCCGTGACGTCACGTCAGGAATCATCATCAACTCGAAAACAAGACTTTCTGAATATTCAGCGTGAGTCTTTAAAGGTAAAATATAGCTATATGCCGTGGAATCTTTGTAAAATACGTTCAGTACAAGTCATTTGAAGTAATCTTACAAATTATGGACGCAACTTGTCTGCAGGCGTCGGTTGTCCTTTGAATGTATTAACACCCCCACCCCCTCGCATGCCCCCAAATCAAAACGGACCACTTACAGTGGCCGCACTTTATGTCACTTTTCCGCCCGTCGCTCACCTTCCAACCCTTCGGGCGCTTTAGTGCTGCGCAGAGCCCCATCGCCGGCTGAATGTTGCCGTTGACATCGCGCGTATTGATATTAGAGCCCCTCTGCAAATATTAGCCGCCGGCGTTTCCATTGCGCAGCTGACGTGATTGACGCCGGACGGCTAATTGAATTTGAGTGGCAAACCATTAAGAGCTTCTACTGTGAACACCAAAATCTCGCGACCCCCTAAACCCCCTCCTCCTTAATATTTTTGGACTTCACCTGCACTCACATTGGAAGGAATGAAACCACAGCCCGCACTTTAAAGGACAACCGACAGCACTTTTTTTGTTTCCTAACTGACATCAGAAAAACGTTTTATGGCATCTAAAATACCCAAAACACGCAGTATGATATTTTTTTGTCAAATGCAAAACACCAATAAAAAGGACTTAAAGTGTCTAAAAAGTACTTCAATTTGAAACCGGAAGTGGCCCGTTTCAGAAGGTCCCGCCCCCTTGTTCGTGGTGTCACGCTATGACGTCTTCGCCTTGCTCTAGAATCAAAACAATGGCTTCAGATTTGGAGAAGAAGCTTTCTTGTTACTCATCCAGTTATGAATATGATTCAAATAGTTCTGAAGAGGAAAGCATACATGTTTGCAATCGTTTAAAGAATTTATTCCGTGTCATTTTGAGGCATCAGGAGGGGGGGGAACCCTCTGTATTTATCCGGGCTTGGGACCGGCATGTATATATATATATATATATATATATATATATATATATATATATATATATATATATATATATATATATATATATATATACAGTAAAGTCTGGTTATATCGATATCGGATATATCGATAGTCCCGGTTATATCAATATTTTTTCGGACTCCCTTGAATATCGATATAACGAGACTTTACTGTATATATATATATATATATATATATATATATATATATATATATATATATATATATATATATACACACACGGACAGGTGAGTGGGTGTTTTCCAATGTGAAAATCCCATTTACGCCCCCTCAAAATCAAAATAAACAAGCATTCCATTCGGTGGTTTGAGCGCCTCCAATCAAAAAAGCATGATGTCATTTGGCTACTTTCATATTCCCTTCGCGGTCAATACTTTACAGCTACGGCTTTTGGATAAACACCATTTGGTGTGTTTTTCAACGACAACGTGCGCGTTGAGCAGCCCGTGACGCAGTGCAGACTACTCGCTCGGGGTCGTGTGGGCCAGAAGCGCTTCTGCACAGGCTCACTTCGGGTCGCGCTGCGAAGTGTGGGCGGCCTGCGTTAATCGTACAGTGATACCTCGGTTTAGCAACCCCTTGGCTTACAAACTTTTCGGTTTATGAACGTTAAATGTATGAAAATTGTACCTTGGCATACAAACTATTTTTCGGGATAAACACGGAGCTGCCACAATGAGTTATGTGTCGTTCGCGAACGAGCCCGTTCTCCTAACAAGAAAATGGCTGCCGGCTTGTTTTGGTCCTCTATTCCCAGCCCCCAGTCGTCGGTTAAAGTCACGTGATTGGTCAAGAACGCAGCAGTGAGAGGAGGTGGTTTAAACAATAAGGGGACAGGCAGGCGACAATAGAGAGAGTGACAAAATGGCTAGACAACAGTGAAATTTGGACTCGTTTCAACTTTGATAGCTCAAAGGCAGAGTGTAGACTGCAAGGTTAAAATTCCCATCAATCAGGCTGCACAAATAACCCGCACAAGCCATCTGTACACTTTATGCAAAAAGCTATCATCCCAGCTCAACAGAACACAATTGATGAGGAACAAGGTAAAATTATCGCAGAGAAAGCACCTACAAGGGATCATTCTCAAGATGGTGAAAGAAGAAGGCTACTTTCCTCATCAGGTGTTTCATGCTGATGAAACCGGACACTTCATTTCACCAAGCCATCAATGACCATCACAAAGGTAAATAAAACGACTTTATTATATAGTAGTTTATTTCTTTAATTATAATACAGTAAAGTCTCGTTATATCGATATTCAAGGGAGTCCGAAAAAATATCGATATAACCGGGACTATCGATATATCCGACCCTGTTTGCATGTAATTTTCTCCGTGCGTGCATAGAAATAGTATCGATATAACCGGGACTATCAATATATCCGATATCAATATAACGAGACTTTACTGTACTATAGCACATTTATTATACATAAAATAAGGTATATTTGGTATAGTTTTAAGGCTTAAAAAATTAAATTAGAAAGTAGAAAATTATGTTTTATGGGGACCTGGGAACGGATTATTCTCATTTTAATGGTTTCTTATGCAAAATTAATTTTTGGGATACACACTTTTCGCCTTACACACTCTGTCTGGGAACCAATTAAGTTCGTAAGCCAAGGTATCACTGTACTCAGCTGCTCAGAGAATCACGATGGCCGAAAAGTTGACTCGAAAGCACAGTTTGAATTTGTGAGGAGGCCCCAAAAGTTTCCACACGTCTCCTCCTAGGAGGTCCGCTCGGGATGTCATCGCGTCTTTCACTCGCTTCAGTTCCTGAGATGATGGATTGAGATTGGAAGACAACATCTGCGTGTGTTTGTGGGTTTTCTCCAGGGTGCCGGGTCCACACCTCTCTCCTGCGATGAAGGGAACAGGCACCCCACCTCACCCTGCGCCCCCTCCCGCATTGGAGAAGCATCACGTCCAAGTTCAGCACAAACCCTTCGCTCACTATCAACACCATCAGACCCCCAACAACGGTAAGGCCAACCAGGACGTTTTGCTCCCAAGCGCAGGACACACCTACGCATAAAAAAATATGTAAGTCATAAATATGTAAGTAAAAAGTATGTAAGTAATAAATATGTAAGTAAATAAATATGTAAGTAAATAAATACGTAAGTAAATAAATACGTAAGTAAATAAATAAATGTATGTAAACACATAAATGTAAATACATAAATGCTTGAATGTATAAAGACAAAAATAATTAAATGCAAATAAATAAATAACGAATAAATAGTTAAATAAAAATAGATAAATGCATAAAAATGAATGAACAATAAATAAATAAATGGACGAATTGACAAATAAATAGATAAATAAATAAATGGGCAAATTGACAAATAAATACATACATATATAAATGCAAAGAAATTAATACCGATAAATAACTACATAAATAAATGGACAAATAACAAGTACATATAAATAGTTAACCAAAAATAGATACATACATAGACAAATAGTTAAAGAAATAAATAGATAATAAATAAATAACCATGATAAAAATAATAAATACATGTATTACTAAATAAATAAACAACAAATAGATAAATAATTACAATAAAATAGATAAATACATAGATACATAAATAAAAATATTAATTCTATAATACATTAAAACTAAATAAATAATTAAATAAATCAATAAAAATAAATACATAGATAAATAAATAAATGGGCAAATAGACAAATATATAAATAAAAATAGATAAATACATAGAGAAATAGTTAAATAATTAAATAAATAAATAAATAGACAATAAATAAATAAAATGATGAATAAATATGTTAATACCTAAATAAATAAATGGTGTATTAACTGTATGTACTGTATGCAGGTGTATATAGGTCAATTAAAATTAAATGTATTATTATTATTATTATTATTATTATTATTAAAAAAATAATCAACATTAAATGAAAAATAAGAGATATCCACATCATTGATGAAATATACGTCACAATGAAATATTTCACAAATAAACTCCAAACAATTTCATGGCATAATGAAGGCGTAGCTAATGCTTTGGCCACCGATGTGACGTTGCCTGTCAAGCTAATCGCGCGTCCATGCGCAGCAAAAGGTTGAGAAAAAAGCTGACTCTCATATCCGGAGGAGCATTTTCCCAAAGTCCACTTGGGCAAAGAAAACAACAAGAAAAAAAAAAAAAACATGGCGAGCCCCGTAGACGCTTTGTGGTCACGCTGTCGCCTCGTCGCTATTGCGACAACGCAGACAATGACAAAGTCTAAGTTAAGACTCACAATAGCATCTAAAATAGAGATTATTTTTTTTTGCGGGTCCAAAAAGAGGACAAATGTTTTCAATTGCCTTTTCATCATCCCAACGCTCAAATCAGAACATTAACTCATTCACTGCCAGATCATGTGCAAAAATGTGTCCAATCCAGTGCCAGGGTTTTTGTCATTGTGACACAAATTGCAAGACCCACAGAATGTAGACTTGTAGGACTACATAAACATTCAATTCAGCGTAAGAAATTTTAGACTCTTATTTTATCAGAAAAAAAAAAGAGTTAATTCCTAAATTATATGGGTCTGGAGTTATCTGAGCTTGAAATGGGGGCGGCTGTACAAAGTACTAGACACACATATTGGTTTATATAAATAAATAATCCATTTCGTTTGTTTATTTATTTTATTATTTGTTAGTTTTTTATGTTCCGGGTTGAGTGAACGCTGGTCCGTGTGGCTGCCGCTGCTTACCAGCAGAAAAAAATATCCTGTGACTGTAAAGTGTGAAGAAGAAGAAGCAGAAACACATAAATAACGCGGTGGTGAATCGTTGTGTGTTGCACCAAGACTACTATTTGATACTAGTTGACAAAAATTTCCAGCAGACAAATCAGCCCATTTCAAACGGCAGCTTGGGCGCCATCTTGTGCATTTTTTGGGGCGCTACATTGGAGTCCAGATGCCTCAAAATGAGACGGAAGGACTTCTTTAATCGATTGCAAACATGTATGCTTTCCTCTTCAGAACTATTTGAATCATATTCATAACTGGATGAGTAACAAGAAAGCCTCTTCTCCGTATCTGAAGCCATTGTTTTGATTTTCGAGCAAAGGCAAGATGTCACGAAAAAGGGGGCGGGGCCATCTGAAACATTTTGAAGTAGTTTTGGGACACTTTAGCTCATTTTTATTGGTGTTTTGCATTTAAATAAAAATATCAGCCCGCGTGTTTTGGGTATTTTAGATGCTATAAAACGTTTTTCTGATGTCAGTTAGGAAACAAAAAATGGTGTCGGTTATCCTTTAAATCTGATTGGCCAGAAAAAAAGACGCAGAAACGCTCACGCTAGCTTCCATTTCTCTTTGTCACCTCTTCAGAATTCCAAGGTAGCTTCCAAAGCTGCTTCCACTTCTCGGACTCGTTCTGCATGGAGCAAACGGTGAACGGTGGCGCTAAAGATTCTCACGCCTACGTTTCCCTTCAACAAAATGGCTTCCACATGGCCACCAGCAACTCTCTGGGCCCCGCAGGTGCGCCATCCCATAATGATTCCGTTCAGCTCAGTGTCATCATGTGTGCTATGTGTGTGCGTCTCCCAGGCTTCAACTTGAATCAAGAGCTTCAAGGCAGTACAGTGTGCCAGTTCTCCTCCAGTCCAGAAGAGGGCGCCTATTTCCACACAAGCAGCTTTGAGCGCAGCCTGGGCCACATGTCGTCCGTGTACTCTGAATCGTAAGGCGGGATGTCGTACGTGTATTTAGAAGTCGTCGTTTATCACGCGTATCTTTCAGTGGAAGAGGCGGTGCTTTACACGTTTTCAACAAATTCTGATTTTAATTTTTTTTTGTTGACGTATTTTGAGATATTTCGGGTAAAAGTTTTCCAATCTGTTTTTGTTCATCATTTGTATTAACTCCGCCTTCTTTTGATTGGACAGCGAACCCTTGCGATAACACACTCGCGATAAATCAAAATTATTATTTAAAAATATTTAAAAAACTGCATCGCAAAAAAAAAAGACATCTTTTCATTCCTGTGCCTTTAAGAGGCGGGGCATGTAAGTAACTACAGTGATATCTCGGCTTTCGAATGCTTTAGCTAACGAACTTCGCCTTGCGAACGTTAAATTTGCGAGAATATAATATCATTTCGGAGCGCCACAATGAGTGATGTGTCGTTCGCGAACGAGCTGGCTTTTTTTTCCCGCTATTCCCCGCCCCCCCAGTCTTCGGTTAAAGCCGCACGTGATTGGTCAAGATGCGTGGTAGAGGAGTGAGCGGACACACGCAGCAGTGAGCGGAGGGAGGGGTTACATAAACATAAACATAAACACACACACGAAAGAGAGACGACAGAGCTGAAAAAAAAACACAAGTGAAAAACAACCAAAAAAACAAAGTGAAATGGTGAGAAAATGGATAAAAAACACAGTGAAATTTGGACTCGTTTCAACTTTATTGATAGTCCAAAGGCAGAGTGTAGACTGCAAGGTTAAAATATCCCATCAATAAGGCTCCACAAATAACCCGCACAAGCCATCTCTACAATTTGAAGAGAAAAGACAACTAAGGGAACCAGCTATCAATGAAGTTTCTGGTGTGTCTGCCTGCATCCGTTGCTGTTGCAATATCACAACTTCGAAGATGTACAACCCAGAGACACTTTATGCAAAAAGCCATCCATTCCATCAAGCCATCAATGACCATCACAAAGGTAAATAAAACGACTTTATTATCCAGTAATGTTTATTTCTTTAATTACAATACCATAGCACATTTATTATACATAAAATAAGGTATATTGTGTGTAGTTTTAAGGCTTACATAGTTGAAAATGATGCTACCCACCCACAGAAAAACTTATCCTGTGACTGTAAAGTGACCTTGAGAGTTTTGAAAAGCACTTATAAATGAAATGTATAATAATTATTATTTTATGGGGACCTGGGAACGGATTATTCTCATTGTAATGGTTTCCTATGGGAAATGAATGTTTGGAATACACACTTTTCGCCGTACACACACTCTCTGGGTACCAATTAGGTTCGTAAGCCAAGGTATCACTGTATCATACTTTGATGTCATCCGGTTGCCTCGAATTGGTGAAGTGAGTTGAGGAGATTCATTTTGATTTATTGATCTTGTCAACGATAATCACGGGGGTTCACCATACCCCCCGCCCCAAAAAAAAAAGCTAACTAAGGGAACGAGCCAGTGAATTATCCTGAATTTACTTTCACAATCATTTTTATTGATCGATTAGAAAGACCAACAAAAAAATGGATTTGCCGAGCATTCCGCCATTTTTCGAGAAAACATTCTTTGTATTGGTCATCTGTTTTCAGAATGGAATCATAGAAACAAGCGGATCGTGTTGCTCTGTTGTTGTTAATAATGGAGTGGGGGGGGTGGTCTGGGGGAGCTGAAACAATGTTTGGATTCCTCCGTTTGATTTTTTGTGTGTGCTTGCTACGGTCATGCAGAGCAACCCCCCCCCGCCCCCCCTTCTGTGTATAAATGTATAGATTGCTCACAACTGAATGTTCGCCCCCCCCCACCTCTCGCCCCCCCTGCACTCCCCATTCAAGAAATAATAAATATACGAATGAAACATGTCATCATCTACCGGTTGTTTTGGAATCTGACGTGGGCCTGCAGTGTCATCTAGTGGCAGCGGTGAGTATTACAAACAGCGGCATGGCTCGTCAAACGGAACTAACTGGATGTACAAAGCCATCATTTGACTTCTTTTTCTTGTCTAGGTAACTATGGCGATAGAAGTTAACAAAGAGGACGATGAAGATGGTGGTGTAAAAAAAAAAAGTTTTTTGGGGGGGATAAAAACGCCTTACTATACATGGTTGTTTTTTTCGGCTAAAAACGCCTTACTATACATGGTCGTTTTTTTCAGCTAAAAACGCCTTACTATACATGGTCGTTTTTTTCGGCTAAAAACGCCTTGCTATACATGGTTGTTTTTTTTCGTGCGTCGTTGTTTTCGGCTAAAAACGCCTTACTATACATGGTCGTTTTTTTTCGGCTAAAAACGCCTTGCTATTCATGGTCGTTTTTTGGGGGGGCTAAAAACGCCTTACTATACATGGTCGTTTTTTTCGGCTAAAAATGCCTTACTATACATGGTCGTTTTTTTTCGTGCGTCGTTGTTTTCGGCTAAAAACGCCTTACTATACATGGTCGTTTTTTTCAGCTAAAAACGCCTTACTATACATGGTCGTTTTTTTCGGCTAAAAATGCCTTACTATACATGGTCGTTTTTTTTCGTGCGTCGTTGTTTTCGGCTAAAAACGCCTTACTATACATGGTCGTTTTTTTCAGCTAAAAACGCCTTACTATACATGGTCGTTTTTTTCGGCTAAAAATGCCTTACTATACATGGTCGTTTTTTTCGTGCGTCGTTGTTTTCGGCTAAAAATGCCTTGCTATACATGGTCGTTTATATCGTGCGTCGTTGTTTTTGGCTAAAAACGCCTTACTATATATGTTTGTTTTTTTCAGCTAAAAACGCCTTACTATACATGGTCGTTTTTTTCGGCTAAAAATGCCTTACTATACATGGTCGTTTTTTTTCGTGCGTCGTTGTTTTCGGCTAAAAATGCCTTGCTATACATGGTCGTTTATATCGTGCGTCGTTGTTTTTGGCTAAAAACGCCTTACTATATATGTTTGTTTTTTTCAGCTAAAAACGCCTTACTATACATGGTCGTTTTTATCGTCTAAAAATGCCTTACTATACATGGTCGTTTATATCGTGCGTCGTTGTTTTTGGCTAAAAACGCCTTACTATATATGTTCGTTTTTTTCAGCTAAAAACGCCTTACAATACATGGTCATTTTTATCGTCTAAAAATGCCTTACTATATAAACATGGTCGTTTTTTTCGGCTAAAAACGCCTTGCTATACATGGTCGTTTCTTTTCGGCCAAAAACGCCTTGCAACGACGCACGATACAAACGACCATGTATAGTAAGGCGTTTTTAGCTGAAAAAAATGAAAAAAAAAAACATTTTTGGCGAAAAAAACGACCATGTATAGTAAGGCGTTTTTAGCCGAAAACAATGACGCACGAAAATAACGACCATGTATAGTAAGGCGTTTTTGGCGAAAAAAAAACCGACCATGTATAGTAAGGCGTTTTTAGCCGAAAAAAATGACCATGTATAGTAAGGCGTTTTTAGCTGAAAAAAACGACCATGTATAGTAAGGCGTTTTTGGCGAAAAAAACGACCATGTATAGTAAGGCGTTTTTAGCCGAAAACAACGACGCACAAAAATAACGACCATGTATAGTAAGGCGTTTTTAGCCGAAAAAAACGACCATGTATAGCAAGGCGTTTTTAGCCGAAAACAACGACGCACAAAAAAAACGACCATGTATAGTAAGGCATTTTTAGTTGAAAAAAAACGACCATGTATAGTAAGGCGTTTTTCGACGAAAAAAACGACCATGTATTGTAAGGCATTTTTACCGCACAAAAACGACCATGTATAGTAAGGCGTTTTTAGCTGAAAAAAACCACCATGTATAGTAAGGCGTTTTTAGCCGAAAACAACGACGCACGAAAATAACGACCATGTATAGTAAGGCGTTTTTAGCCGAAAAAAACGATCATGTATAGTAAGGCGTTTTTAGCCGAAAAAAACAACCATGAATAGTAAGGCGTTTTTAGCCGAAAACAACATAGACGTTTTTTTTTTCAGCTAAAAACGCCTTACAATACATGGTCGTTTTTATCGTCTAAAAATGCCTTACTACACATGGTCGTTTTTTTCGGCTAAAAACGCCTTACTATACATGGTCGTTTTTTTCGGCTAAAAACGCCTTACTATACATGGTCGTTTTTTTCGCCAAAAACGCCTTACTATACATGGTCGTTTTTTTCAGCTAAAAACGCCTTACTATACACGGTCGTTTTTTTCGGCTAAAAACGCCTTACTATACATGGTCGTTTTTTCGGCTAAAAACGCCTTACTATACATGGTCGTTTTTGTGCGGTAAAAATGCCTTACAATACATGGTCGTTTTTTTCAGCTAAAAACGCCTTGCTATACATGGTCATTTTTTTCAGCTAAAAACGCCTTGCTATACATGGTCATTTTTTTCGGCTAAAAACGCCTTACTATACATGGTCGTTTTTTTCGGCTAAAAACACCTTGCTATACATGGTCGTTTTTTTCGGCTAAAAACGCCTTACTATACATGGTCGTTATTTTCGTGCGTCGTTGTTTCCGGCTAAAAACGCCTTACTATACATGGTCGTTTTTTTCAGCTAAAAACGCCTTACTATACATGGTCGTTTTTGTGCGGTAAAAATGCCTTACAATACATGGTCGTTTTTTTCGTCGAAAAACGCCTTACTATACATGGTCGTTTTTTTTCAACTAAAAATGCCTTACTATACATGGTCGTTTTTTTCGTGCGTCGTTGTTTTCGGCTAAAAACGCCTTACTATACATGGTCGTTTTTTTCGCCAAAAACGCCTTACTATACATGGTCGTTATTTTCGTGCGTCGTTGTTTTCGGCTAAAAACGCCTTACTATACATGGTCGTTTTTTTCGGCTAAAAACGCCTTACTATACATGGTCGTCATTTTCGTGCGTCGTTGTTTTCGGCTAAAAACGCCTTACTATACATGGTCGTTTTTTTCAGCTAAAAACGCCTTGCTATACATGGTCGTTTTTTTCGGCTAAAAACGCCTTACTATACATGGTCGTTATTTTCGTGCGTCGTTGTTTTCGGCTAAAAACGCCTTACTATACATGGTCGTTTTTTTCAGCTAAAAACGCCTTACTATACATGGTCGTTTTTGTGCGGTAAAAATGCCTTACAGGTCGTTTTTTTCGTCGAAAAACGCCTTACTATACATGGTCGTTTTTTTCGCCAAAAAGGCCTTACTATACATGGTCGTTATTTTCGTGCGTCGTTGTTTTCGGCTAAAAACGCCTTACTATACATGGTCGTTTTTTTCGGCTAAAAACGCCTTACTATAAATGGTCGTCATTTTCGTGCGTCGTTGTTTTCGGCTAAAAACGCCTTACTATACATGGTCGTTTTTTTCGGCTAAAAACGCCTTGCTATACATGGTCGTTTTTTTCGGCTAAAAACGCCTTACTATACATGGTCGTTATTTTCATGCGTCGTTGTTTTCGGCTAAAAACGCCTTACTATACATGGTCGTTTTTTTCGGCTAAAAACGCCTTACTATACATGGTCGTTTTTTTCGGCTAAAAACGCCTTACTATACATGGTCGTTTTTTTCGCCAAAAACGCCTTACTATACATGGTCGTTTTTTTCAGCTAAAAACGCCTTACTATACATGGTTGTTTTTTTCGGCTAAAAACGCCTTACTATACATGGTCGTTATTTTCGTGCGTCGTTGTTTTCGGCTAAAAACGCCTTACTATACATGGTCGTTTTTTTCGGCTAAAAACGCCTTACTATACATGGTCGTTTTTTTCGGCTAAAAACGCCTTACTATACATGGTCGTTTTTTTCAGCTAAAAACGCCTTACTATACATGGTCGTTTTTTTCGGCTAAAAACGCCTTACTATACATGGTCGTTATTTTTGTGCGTCGTTGTTTTCGGCTAAAAACGCCTTACTATACATGGTCGTTTTTTTCGGCTAAAAACGCCTTACTATACATGGTCGTTTTTTTCGGCTAAAAACGCCTTGCTATACATGGTCGTTTTTTTCGGCTAAAAACGCCTTACCATACATGGTCGTTTTTTTCGGCTAAAAACGCCTTGCTATACATGGTCGTTTTTTTCGGCTAAAAACGCCTTACTATACATGGTCGTTATTTTCATGCGTCGTTGTTTTCGGCTAAAAACGCCTTACTATACATGGTCGTTTTTTTCGGCTAAAAACGCCTTACTATACATGGTCGTTTTTGTGCGGTAAAAATGCCTTACAATACATGGTCGTTTCTTTCGTCGAAAAACGCCTTACTATACATGGTCGTTTTTTTCGGCTAAAAACGCCTTACTATACATGGTCGTTTTTTTCGGCTAAAAACGCCTTACTATACATGGTCGTTATTTTCATGCGTCGTTGTTTTCGGCTAAAAACGCCTTACTATACATGGTCGTTTTTTTCGGCTAAAAACGCCTTACTATACATGGTCGTTATTTTCGTGCGTCGTTGTTTTCGGCTAAAAACGCCTTACTATACATGGTCGTTTTTTTCGGCTAAAAACGCCTTACTATACATGGTCGTTTTTGTGCGGTAAAAATGCCTTACAATACATGGTCGTTTCTTTCGTCGAAAAACGCCTTACTATACATGGTCGTTTTTTTCGGCTAAAAACGCCTTACTATACATGGTCGTTTTTTTCGGCTAAAAACGCCTTACTATACATGGTCGTTATTTTCATGCGTCGTTGTTTTCGGCTAAAAACGCCTTACTATACATGGTCGTTTTTTTCGGCTAAAAACGCCTTACTATACATGGTCGTTATTTTCATGCGTCGTTGTTTTCGGCTAAAAACGCCTTACTATACATGGTCGTTTTTTTCGGCTAAAAACGCCTTACTATACATGGTCGTTTTTGTGCGGTAAAAATGCCTTACAATACATGGTCGTTTCTTTCGTCGAAAAACGCCTTACTATACATGGTCGTTTTTTTCGGCTAAAAACGCCTGGCTATACATGGTCGTTTTTTTCGGCTAAAAACGCCTTACTATACATGGTCGTTATTTTCATGCGTCGTTGTTTTCGGCTAAAAACGCCTTACTATACATGGTCGTTTTTTCGGCTAAAAACGCCTTACTATACATGGTCGTTTTTGTGCGGTAAAAATGCCTTACAATACATGGTCGTTTTTTTCGTCGAAAACCGCCTTACTATACATGGTCGTTTTTTTCGGCTAAAAACGCCTTACTATACATGGTCGTTTTTTTCGGCTAAAAACGCCTTGCTATACATGGTCGTTTTTTTCGGCTAAAAACGCCTTACTATACATGGTCGTTTTTTTCGGCTAAAAACGCCTTGCTATACATGGTCGTTTTTTTCGGCTAAAAACGCCTTACTATACATGGTCAATTTTTTCGGCTAAAAACGCCTTGCTATACATGGTCGTTTTTTTCGGCTAAAAACGCCTTACTATACATGGTCGTTTTTTTCGGCTAAAAATGCCTTGCTATACATGGTCGTTTTTTTCGGCTAAAAACGCCTTACTATACATGGTCGTTTTTTTCGGCTAAAAACGCCTTGCTATACATGGTCGTTTTTTTCGGCTAAAAACGCCTTACTATACATGGTCGTTTTTTTCGGCTAAAAACGCCTTGCTATACATGGTCGTTTTTTTCGGCTAAAAACGCCTTGCTATACATGGTCGTTTTTTTCAGCTAAAAACGCCTTACTATACATGGTCGTTTTTTTCGGCTAAAAACGCCTTACTATACATGGTCGTTATTTTTGTGCGTCGTTGTTTTCGGCTAAAAACGCCTTACTATACATGGTCGTTTTTTTTCGGCTAAAAACGCCTTACTATACATGGTCGTTTTTTTCAGCTAAAAACGCCTTACTATACATGGTCGTTTTTTTCAGCTAAAAACGCCTTACTATACATGGTCGTTTTTGTGCGGTAAAAATGCCTTACAATACATGGTCGTTTTTTTCGTCGAAAACCGCCTTACTATACATGGTCGTTTTTTTCGGCTAAAAACGCCTTACTATACATGGTCGTTTTTTTCGGCTAAAAACGCCTTGCTATACATGGTCGTTTTTTTCGGCTAAAAACGCCTTACTATACATGGTCGTTTTTTTCGGCTAAAAACGCCTTGCTATACATGGTCGTTTTTTTCGGCTAAAAACGCCTTACTATACATGGTCGTTTTTTTCGGCTAAAAACGCCTTGCTATACATGGTCGTTTTTTTCGGCTAAAAACGCCTTACTATACATGGTCGTTTTTTTCGGCTAAAAATGCCTTGCTATACATGGTCGTTTTTTTCGGCTAAAAACGCCTTACTATACATGGTCGTTTTTTTCGGCTAAAAACGCCTTGCTATACATGGTCGTTTTTTTCGGCTAAAAACGCCTTACTATACATGGTCGTTTTTTTCGGCTAAAAACGCCTTGCTATACATGGTCGTTTTTTTCGGCTAAAAACGCCTTACTATACATGGTCGTTATTTTCGTGCGTCGTTGTTTCCGGCTAAAAACGCCTTACTATACATGGTCGTTTTTGTGCGGTAAAAATGCCTTACAATACATGGTCGTTTTTTTCGTCGAAAAACGCCTTACTATACATGGTCGTTTTTTTCGTGCGTCGTTGTTTTCGGCTAAAAACGCCTTACTATACATGGTCGTTTTTTTCGTGCGTCGTTGTTTTCGGCTAAAAACGCCTTACTATACATGGTCGTTTTTTTCGCCAAAAACGCCTTACTATACATGGTCGTTATTTTCGTGCGTCGTTGTTTTCGGCTAAAAACGCCTTACTATACATGGTCGTTTTTTTCGGCTAAAAACGCCTTACTATACATGGTCGTTTTTTTCGGCTAAAAATGCCTTGCTATACATGGTCGTTTTTTTCGGCTAAAAACGCCTTACTATACATGGTCGTTTTTTTCGGCTAAAAACGCCTTACTATACATGGTCGTTTTTTTCGGCTAAAAACGCCTTACTATACATGGTCGTTTTTTTCGGCTAAAAACGCCTTGCTATACATGGTTGTTTTTTTCGGCTAAAAACGCCTTACTATACATGGTCGTTATTTTCGTGCGTCGTTGTTTTCGGCTAAAAACGCCTTACTATACATGGTCGTTTTTTTCAGCTAAAAACGCCTTACTATACATGGTCGTTTTTGTGCGGTAAAAATGCCTTACAATACATGGTCGTTTTTTTCGTCGAAAAACGCCTTACTATACATGGTCGTTTTTTTCGTGCGTCGTTGTTTTCGGCTAAAAACGCCTTACTATACATGGTCGTTTTTTTCGTGCGTCGTTGTTTTCGGCTAAAAACGCCTTACAATACATGGTCGTTTTTTTCGCCAAAAACGCCTTACTATACATGGTCGTTATTTTCGTGCGTCGTTGTTTTCGGCTAAAAACGCCTTACTATACATGGTCGTTTTTTTCAGCTAAAAACGCCTTACTATACATGGTCGTCATTTTCGTGCGTCGTTGTTTTCGGCTAAAAACGCCTTACTATACATGGTCATTTTTCAATAAGATTAAAAAAACCTTTAATGCTCCTGCAATGGTGAAATTTGCAAAAATCCCAAGCGCAGATGGCTGGGATTGAACCCCAGACCTCATACATTCAAAGTATGTACTCTCTCTCTGAGCTACATCTCGACTACATCCAAGAAAAAATACCTTTACTATACATGGTCGTTTTTGTGCGGTAAAAATGCCTTACAATACATGGTCGTTTTTTTTTCAACTAAAAATGCCTTACTATACATGGTCGTTTTTTTTCGGTATGATAACGCCGTACTATACATGTTTTTTTTTCCGGGGGAAAACTCCTTACTATACATGTTTTTTTCAATTAAAAACAGCCTACTATACATGGCCGTTTTTTCCGGCTAAAAACGCCTTACTATACATGGTCTTTTTTTTGGCTAAAAACGCCTTACTATGCACGGTGTTATTTTCGGCTAAAAACGCCTTACTATGCACGGTTGTTATTTTCGGCTAAAAACGCCTTACTATACATGGTCGTTTTTATCGTCTAAAAATGCCTTACTATATGTACATGGTCGTTTTTTTCGCCTAAAAACGCCTTGCTATACATGGTCGTTTTTTTCATGCGTCGTTGTTTTCGGCTAAAAACACCTTACTATACATGGTCGTTTTTTTTCGCCAAAAACGCCTTACTATACATGGTCTTTTTTTTTGGGCTAAAAATGCATGGGCGTTTTTTTTCGGCGAAAAATGCCTTACTATACATGGTCTTTTTTTTTGGCTAAAAATGCCTTATTATACATGGGCGTTTTTTTCGGCTAAAAACGCCTTACTATACATGGGCGTTTTTTTTCGGCTAAAACCGCCTTGCTATACATGGGCGTTTTTTTTGGGCTAAAAACGCCTTGCTATACATGGTCATTTTTTTCGGCTAAAAATGCCTTACTATACATGGTCTTTTTTTTTGGCTAAAAATGCCTTATTATACATGGGCGTTTTTTTCGGCTAAAAACGCCTTACTATACATGGGCGTTTTTTTTCGGCTAAAACCGCCTTGCTATACATGGGCGTTTTTTTTGGGCTAAAAACGCCTTGCTATACATGGTCGTTTTTTTCATGCGTCGTTGTTTTCGGCTAAAAACACCTTACTATACATGGTCGTTTTTTTTCGCCAAAAACGCCTTACTATACATGGTCTTTTTTTTTGGGCTAAAAATGCATGGGCGTTTTTTTTTCGGCGAAAAATGCCTTACTATACATGGTCTTTTTTTTTGGCTAAAAATGCCTTCTTATACATGGGCGTTTTTTTCGGCTAAAAACGCCTTACTATACATGGTCTTTTTTTTGGGCTAAAAACGCCTTACTCTACATGGTCTTTTTTTTCGGCTAAAAACGCCTTACGATACATGGTCTTTTTTTTGGCTAAAAACTCCTTACTATGCACGGTTGTTTTTTTTCGGCTAAAAACGCCTTACTATACATGGTCGTTTTTATCGTCTAAAAATGCCTTACTATATATACATGGTCGTTTTTTTCAGCTAAAAACGCCTTACTACACATGGTCATTTTTTTCGATTAAAAACGCCTTACTAAGCACGGTCGGTTTTTTTTTCTACTAAAAACGCCTTACATCACTCATTGAGGCAGCTCCGTGTATGAAAAAAGTTCGTATGCCAAGGTAAAGTTCGTATGCCAAGGTAAAACGTTTACAAATTTAACATTCGTAAACCGAAAAGTTCGTAAACCAAGGGGTTCGTAAACTGAGGTATCACTGTATATAAATGAGAGGACAAGCGTTTCAGGGTGTTTTAATGCAACCTGAGTATCTGCTGCCATCATGTGGCTAAGGCGAGTAAGTACATACAGTACAGCAAATGTCTTGGATGTAAACATTTTCAAGTGTAAAAAAAAAAACAAAACACCAAAACAGCACTGCACAAATCTGAACCTGTCTTACTGTCGCTTTTTCTTCTCCATGTAACTCTGGCGATAGAAGTTACCAAAGAGGGTGATGAAGATGATGCCTTTAACCACCATCAAAATGTTGGTGCCGAGCGGGAAGTCGCATTCGGTTAACATGTTGTAGGTCGCGTGGGTGATAATCAGCAGGAACTGCAGCTGGCGAGGCAAAATGAAAGCTGGTGTCATTTTTTTTTCTTTTCATCATAATAATAATAATACATTACATTTTAAGCGCCTTTCAAAGCTCTCAAGGACACTTTACAGTCAGACAAGCATAATAAAAGCTGGTTACCTAGCTAGCTACCTAGATAGCTATCTATTTTCTGTCTATTAGCTAGCTATCTGGCTGTCTATTTATTAGTTAGCTATCTATTAGCTATATACCTTGCTAGCTATATGGCTGGCTAGCTATTAGCGAGCGATGTGGCTAACTGTCTTTTAGCTGGCTATATATATGGCTGGCTTTTAGTTAGCTCGCCGGCTGGCTATCTATTAGCTAGCTAGCCCTCGTATTTATTTGAGTAACTTCCGGGTTGAGTGAACGCTGGCGCGTGTGGTTGCCACTGCTCACCCACAGAAAAACTGATCCTGTGACTGTAAAGTGACATTGAGAGTTTTGAAAGGCACTTAGAAATCAAATGGGTTATTATTATTATTAATTGGTTGACATTCATATTATTAGCTAACTATCTAGCTAGCTAGCTAGCTAGCAATATAGCTATCTAGGTGGCTAGCTATCTAGCGAGCTATCTGTTGGCTATCTATTAGCTGGCTAGATCGCTTTCTATCTATGTATTTTAGTGACATTCAGTGTATTAGCTAACTAACTATCTAGCTAGCTAGCTCGCTATATAGGTATCTAGGTGGCTACCTATCTAGCGAGCTATCTGTTAGCTATCTACTAGCTGGATAGCTAGCTTTCTATTTACTTCAAGGTTGAGTGAACGCTGGCACCTGTGGCTGCCGTTGCTCACCCACAGAAAAACGTATCCCGTGACTGTAAAGTGACCTTGAGAGTTTTGAAAGGCGCTTGTAAATGAAATGTATTATTATTATTAACAATACCCCATCGGCATATATTATTAATCCTCTGCAAAGATAAGAATTCTCTTTTTTACCAGCTGCAGGGAGGTGAGGTATGACTTCCACCACAGGTACTTCTGCACGTGAGGACCCAGAGCAGCTAGCCCGTAGTATGAATACATGACGGTGTGGACAAAAGTGTTGATCAGGCCAGTGAGGAAACCTGAAACATCGCACGGTGATTCTATGAGCGGATTAAATGTGATTATTTTCACCCATTCACAAATTTATTCGGGAATTGAAAATAGGACTTAAAGCGCCATTGTAGTACACGCCCAAACATATCAGCTAAGTGGCTAGCTATCTATCTGTTGGCTATCCATTAGCTCTCTATTAGCTGGCTAGATAGCTTTCTATCTATTTATTTGAGTGAACGCCGCAATTATTATTATTATGGATTTTATTTTCATTTTTAGTATTATTATTATAGCTAGATAGCTTTCTATCTATTTATTTGAGTGAACGCCGCAATTATTATTATTATGGATTTTATTTTCATTTTTAGTATTATTATTATCATCATCATCATCATTAATTGTATACTTTCAAACTCTCTTTTTTATTATTTTTATTACTTTTTAATTTTATTGATTTTTTTAATTAGTTTTTTTTTTAATTTATTTATTTTTAGTATTATTTTCATTTTAGTATTATTTTAATTTTTATTATTTTCATTTTAGTATTATTATTATTTCTAGTATTATTATTATCATCATCATCATCAGTGGTATACTTTCAAACTCTCTTTTTTATTATTTTTTAATTTTATTGAATTGTTTAATTAGTTTTTTTTTTAATTTATTTATTTTTATTTTTAGTATTATTTTTATTTTTGTATTATTTTAATTTTTATTATTTTCATTTTAGTATTATTATTTCTAGTATTATTATCATCATCATCATCAGTGGTATACTTTCAAACTCTCTTTTTTATTATTTTTTAATTTTATTGAATTGTTTAATTAGTTTTTATTTATTTATTTATTTTTATTTTTAGTATTATTTTTATTTTTGTATTATTTTTATTTTTATTATTTTCATTTTAGTATTATTATTTCTAGTATTGTTATTATCATCATCATCATCAGTGGTATACTTTCAAACTCTCTTTTTTATTATTTTTTAATTTTATTGAATTGTTTAATTAGTTTTTTTTTATTTATTTATTTTTATTTTTAGTATTATTTTTATTTTTGTATTATTTTAATTTTTATTATTTTCATTTTAGTATTATTATTATTTCTAGTATTATCATCATCATCATCATCATCATCAGTGGTATACATTCAAAATGTCAAAGAGGACTGCAATTTTCAAAAAGGTGGAAACGCAAGCAAAGGTTGTCTTACACTGTCCGCCCGGCGTGTACTTGATGGCGAGCCACCAGCTGAGGATCATGGTGGCGTGGTGAAAGACGTGAAGGAATGTCAGTTGGTTGTTTTTCTTCCTCAGGATGAAGACAGCCTGCCCTCATCGTCAACGCGACAGAAAGGATGATGAATCTCATGATACGCGACGGACGACAGAACAAAAGATCTTTCTGGAATGGAGGTTTGAACCCATTTACCGTGTCAATGAGCTCGATGACTTTGGAGATGAAGAACAACCAACAGACCCGAGCCATCTTGAAAAAAAAAAATAGCAATAAAAAAAAGAAGGAAGTCAGACATTATATCAATCATAACAATAATAGATGAAATATGATTTTCTAAGACACTTTTACGAAAAAATATTTCTTACCCTCATGGGCAGCGGCCTTCTGCTGTAGTCCACCGGTTGACACAAGAGGCTGTAGTTGGACAACCAGGAAGTAGCCAAGAACTACCAGACAAGTCACATGACAATTTTCACAGTTTTGGAAGCCAAAGAAGGAATAAAAACACATTTTTTTATCACTTACAATGTGTTGTTAATTCATAACAGAGAACATGAATGTACGTATGCACTTTTCAAACCAGATGTAATCCAATGTAGCCATAGCGTTGTCCTAATAGAAAGCGGATACTTTGCTGCCATTTTGTGGCAAGTTGAGGCAATGACAAAGTGATACTTTGGCTTACGAACTGAATCGGTTCCCAGACACAGTGTGTAAGGCGAAAAGTGTGTATCCCAAAAATTATTTGCCCACAGGAAACCATTAAAATGAGAATAATCCGTTCCCTGGTGCCCATAAAAACATCATTTTCTACTTTTCCAAGCCTTAACACTACACAAAATATACCTTATTTTATCTATAATATATGTGCTATGGTATTATAATTAAATACATTAACTGTACGGTATAATAAAGTCGTTTTATTGACCTTTGTGATTGTCGTTGATGGCTTGATGGAATGGAGTGGCTGTTTCATCAGCATTAAACACTTAATGAGGAACGTAGCCTTCTTATTTTACCATCTTGAGGAATGATCCCTTGTAGGTGCTTTCTCTGCCATAATTTTACCTAGTTCCTCATCAATTGTGTTCTGTTTAGCTGGGTTGGTGGCTTTTTGAATCAAGTGTACAGATGGCTTGTGCGGGTTACTTGTGGAGCCTGATTGATGGGAATTTTAACCTTGCAGTCTAGACTGCATTTGAACTATCAAAGTTGAAACAAGTCCAAATTCCACTGTTTTCTCCCCATTTTCTCAGTCTCTCTCTGTCGTCTGCCTGTGTCTTTAATGATTAAACCACCTCCCCTCACTGCTGCAGTCTTGACCAATCACGTGGCTTTAACCGAAGACTGGGGGCGGGGAATAGAGGACAAAAAAATGTCGGCAGCCATTTTCTTTTCTTGGAGAATGGCTTCACTCTCTCTCTGTCTGTGAAATTTTCAGAAATTTAACATTCGTAAACCAAAAGTTCGTAAGCCAAGGGGTTCATAAACCGAGGTATCACTGTATTTAATAATAACAGTGGTGGGCCATCATTTCATGACCCCGTTTTTTTTTTTACAATCTTCAATTGGTTTTCATGACACTAAACCGTCAAAATGTACACGACAGATAACAAAGAATTAAGACTGTTGCGCTTTACTTCACGCAAATTACGTGACTGTAAAGTGTCCTTGAGAGTTTTGAAAGGCGCTTAGAAATAAAATTTATTATTATTATTATCATATATTCCAAAAACAAACAAGGTTCAACGCACCTCATGGAACATGTACGCTGACAAGCCCACCATAGCCAAGTTGTATACGATGAGGAACACGCGGAGGTTGACGGGCTTTCTGTATTTCATGAGACGAGGCCCCGCCCACACCAGGAACAAGTACAGCAGGACGATGAGCGTGACCGGGATTGGCGAGTAGACCCACAGCCACGGGTCGGTTCTTTTGTCTGGAGTACAAAAAAATAAAATAAAATTCAATACAATAACATTAAATTAAATTACATTAAATGAAATTAAATTAATAACAAGTACAAAAAAGGGGGGTGACAAATTTAATCAAAGCAAAAGTAAAAATATATATATATATATTCTTGAAATGCGTCTGTGTAAGTTCTCAGTCGTACAGGAGTGGTCCATCGATGAAAAGGATACTTCAGCCATCATCTGTACTTCTTTGAAGGTCTCGGACGTTTCGCTTCTTATCCAAGATGCTTCGTCAGCAAACTAAAGTCTTAATGGTAGTTTCGGCCCTATATATATATCCCTACTGTCCAGACATGGCACTCTGCTATGATAGGTCCTTGCTCTCAGGTTGGGGGGGGGAGCAGAGGACTACTCCCTGCGGCTCCATTGATTGCTTCTATTGTCCTGAGTGACGACTGGCCTGATTGCCCTATTTGCCCTGGCATCACCTCATCAGCATTAGGTTAAAATCTTAGCGAAAGAACATAGATGGTTTGAAAGGGGAGTAAAAGAAGCTATTTTCATAAAACAGCTAAATTCTTCACTAAACCGATGAGGTGGTGTGAGGTTCAATTTGGATCGTTCGTACAACAGACTTCTTAGGCAACATAGGCTTAGTTATGCTGATGAGGTGATACCAGCAATGTCACCAAAGCGGATTTTCTTGCAATATTTAGCAGTAAAAAATTCAGATGACTGTTCAATCAACAAATTAAGAACAAAAATTACGATACGAATGAACTACAGCTGTAAAACATTTGACCGTTTTTAGGTGAGTGTTTTTGGGTAGGTGCCGAATGTTTGAATATCTGGTCCGAAAGAAATTCTGATGCTGCCTATTTTACATGTTTTCCTTCCTCCAACGCCCCTGATTCAAATAATCAAGTTGGATATCAGGTTTCTGTAAAGTTTGCTGATGAGATCATTTGAATTGGGTGATTTGAACAAACAGGTTGGAGACGTGGGCACGTTGGATATCAGGTTTCTGTAAAGTTTGCTGATGAGATCATTTGAATTGGGTGATTTGAACAAACAGGTTGGAGAAGAGCTCTCAAAAGAGACCAAAGTTGAACATACAGTGACACCTCGGTTTACGAACCCCTTGGCTTACAAACTTTTCGGTTTAAGAACGTTAAATTTATGACAATTTTACCTTGGCATACGAACATTTTTCGTACACGGAGCTGCCTCAATGAGTGTTCGCGAACGAGCCCGTTCTCCTAACAACAAAATGGCAGCCGGCTTGTTTTGATCCTCTATTCCCCGCGCCCAGTCTTGGGTTACAGCCATGTGATTGGTCAAGAACGCAGCAGTGAGGGGAGGTGGTTTAGACATTAAAGAGACAGGCAGACGACAGTGAGACTTTCAACTTTGAAAGTTCAAAGGCAGAGTGTAGACTGCAAGGTTAAAATATCCCATCAATAGGCTCCACAAACAATCTGCACAAGCCATCTGTACAATTGATGCAAAAATCTATCAAAACAGAACACAATTGATGAGGAACTAGATAAAATTATCACAGAGAAAGCACCTACAAGGGATCATTCCTCAAGATGGTGAAAGAAGAAGGCTACGTTCCTCATCAAGTGTTTATTGCTGATGAAAGCAGCCACTCCATTCCATCAAGCCATCAACGACCATCACAAAGGTCAATAAAACGGCTTTACTATACAGTACAGAAGAACGTTTATTATACATAAAATTAGGTATATTTTATGTAGTTTTACGGCTTAGAAAATTAAATTAGAAAGTAGAAAATTATGTTTTATGGGGAACTGGGAACGGATTATTCTCATTTTAATGGTTTCCTATGGGAAATATTTTTTTGGGATACACACTTTTCGCCTTACACACTCTTTCTGGGAACCAATTAAGTTCGTAAACCAAGGTATCACTGTAATTGATTTTGACAAAAATAGCACTTCTGCGGAACTACTTTCAATTTGTGAAAAGTGGTTCGCCATGAACTTTATGACAAGGAACCACATTGCCGTTTTGTTTATATATAAGAAGTGCTTTGATACAATGGATCAATGTCTTGTTTTCCGAGTTAGAGGCTTTAAAAAATTTATCAAAGGTGCTTGCTAGATGTTATCGGACTTTGATGTGCCTCTGAAATGAAAATAAGGATTCAAACATGCCATTTTGTCACATACAAAGCCCAAAAATATGGCACGAGATTAAATAGCAATAAATACACACACAATACCGGCATTCAAGCCACGTCTCGCGGCTTTCCAAGAACTATACACATAAGAAAATTACTATTGAACAGTAAGAACGTAAAAGTAAAAAAACAACAACTACTGTATTTACAATCCACATTAGATGTCGGCTTAAAAAGAATAAAAGAGACATACCGCCATTGTCGACGATATGCTGGTGGACGGACAAGATCGTTTCCCACGCGGATGCCATCATCTGCTTTTTCTGCAACTTGTTTTAAAAAAAATACTTCAAAAAGACGTCATCAATATACAGTATTGCAAATAGTGTACGTACTTTCCGGCGTGAGAAGTTACGTACTTTCAAGATGGGTTGACAGCTGTTGCTCTTCCTCCTTGCGTCGAGCAGCGCATTATGCGGCCGTTAACAACGTAGAGAAGAAAGAGATTTAGAGGCGTCGGCGTTCTTTGCATACCGACCAAAAAATACAGTGATAACACTGTACAATGGGGGGGGGGCGCTGTTTCTTTTCCTTTTGATTGTTTTACAAATGAAGACACAAGGAAGATGAATCAAGACGGAGGTATGCCGACAAAAAAGTAAAGCGGTAACACACACATTGTACAGAGGGGGGCGCTGTTTCTTTCCCTTTTGGTCGTTTCACAAATGACGGTCGGGAGAAGAATAAATAAATGTAGGGGCTTTTCTAATTAAAAAACCTTCGAAATGTGCCGACAAAAATGTGACGTAACACACACATTGTCCACTGGGGGCGTTGTTTCTTTGCTTTTTGGTTGTTTTACAAATGACGACACGAACAAGACGAAGAATGAAGACATCGAGGCATGCCGACAAAAAAGTGGTAACACACATTGTACAGAGGGGGGGGGCGCTGTTTCTTTCCGTTTTGATCGTTTCACAAATGACGGCAGTAGCAAGATGAAGAATAAAGACATCGAGGGGGTTTTTCCTAATTAAAAAACTTTCGAGGTGTGCCGACAAAAAAGTGACGTGTGGCACACACACTATACACTGAGGGCGCTGTTTCTTTACTTTTTTGTTGTTTTACTTTAATGACTGAACGAGCAAGATGAAGAATCAAGACATCGAGATATGCAGACAAAAAATTGATGGTAACACACACATTCTACACTGGGAGGCGCTGTTTCTTTCCCTTTTGGTCGTTTCACAAATGACGGCAGGACCAAGTTGATGAAGAGATTCAAGGGTTTAAAAAAACTATCGTACGTGAATCATTTTCAAGCGGTTTCAAATTATTTCAGCATCCTTAGTTGGCTTTTTAGTCTTTATCGAGTTTCAGGACCGCACATTTCGAAGCACAACGCTTGAACTGCTTCTCTAAAACGACACTAACCTCATGCTTTTCTATGATTCGAAGTTCAATTCGGTTTTATTTATCGTAACCCATAAAAAAAAAATACACCCGCCCTCAAAAATACTATTTCTTCCTGGTTTAAATAAAAGAAAAATAACACCATTAAACATCAAATCATGATAAAACGTAGAGAATGTAAAGAAATGAAGTAAATCTTGGGACGTGTGCGTACTGTACCTTGATTGTCTTGCTGCATTTGTAATATCTTTGGTATCAATGACCTATCACAATAAAAACGTTTTGGACATCTTAAAATATATCAATTCTGCAATTCGCGTGCGGTTTAAAAAAAAAACATCAAATTTGAGGAATGGGGAATAATTTACAGAATTAAAAGTTGGCTATTAGCTCGTTCGCTCCCATGGACTCACAATGTTAATGGACGCTGACATAGTATGTTAATCGTTGAAAAGTTGTATACAGAAAGTAGAAATATGAAACATTCAGCATGTTTCTTGTTTCATGGTCCTGAAAAAGGAGGAGAGTGATAGTTGCTTGTTGTCTCTACTGGATGTCTTCACTTCGCCTTTCCTTGTGCCGCGTGGTCTTTTCTTGACGTCGTCCTTTTGTCTCTTTGCATTCTTAAAGTGAAGCAAGTGTGAAAATGCGTGATCGTTATCATCGCAGATATTATCAAGAGCTTCTGGTGGCTTTTCATGGCAGAGTTTCCATTTTAAAAATTGCTATTTCTTCCAACAGGACGCGGATGAATACTTACTGGAGATTTCCGTTCCTTTTGAAGACTTGCAGAGTCATAAAGCTTCACAATCTGCATACAAGTTGACATACGGTACATTAAAAAATAAAAATAAAAATCTACAAAATGGGCAAATTTGCAACTGTGACCTTTTTAACTCCAGTAGACACAGCGGCCTTATGGAGCGCCGACCTGCTGAGCCAACGCATTTCTTCCATCGGTAGAGCCGCCTCGGCGTCTCCCAAGCGCAAAGCGTAAACTACGTAGATCTGGCGGATGTGCGAGAAGATGTGAAGTACCTGTGATGAGGACACGGCAACAAAAATACAAACCAACAGTGGATTAATTTTTCCATTTGGGAAATAAGAATACAGTGATACCTTGGCTTACAAACTTAATTGATTCCCAGACAGAGTGTGTAAGGTGAAAAGTGTGTATCCCAAAAATCAATTTCACATAGAAAACCATTAAAATGAGAATAATCCGTTCCCAGGTCCCTATAAAACATCATTTTCTAAGCCTTAAACCTACACAAAATATACCTTATTTTATGTGTAATAAATGTGCTATGGTATTGTAATTAAATAAATAAACTGTACTGTATAATAAAGTGGTTTTATTTACCTTTGTGATGCTCGTTGATGGCTTGATGGAATGGAGTGTCCGGTTTCATCAGCATTAAACACGTGATGAGGAACGTAACCTTTCCCCATCTTGAGGAATGATCCCTTGTAGGTGCTTTCTCTGCGATAATGTTACCTTGTTCCTCATCAATTGTGTTCTGTTTAGCTGGGTTGATAGCTTTTTGCATCAAGTGTACAGATGGCTTGTGCGGGTTATTTGTGGAGCCTGATTGATGGGAATTTTAACCTTGCAGTCTACACTCTGCTTTTGAACTATCAAAGTTGAAACGAATCCAAATTTCACTGTTTTCTATCCATTTTGTCACTCTCTCTGTCGTCTAACTCTCTCTTTAATGTTTAAACCACCTCCCCTCACTGTTGCGTTCTTGACCAATCACGTGGCTTTAACCGACGACTGGGGGCGGGGAATAGAGGACCAAAACAAGCCGGCTGCCATTTTCTTGACAGGGGAACGGGCTTGTTCACGAACGACACATAACTCATTGTGGCAGCTCCGTGTGTATCCCGAAAAGTAGTTTGTTATGCCAAGGTAAAATTTTCATAAATATAACGTTCGTAAACTGAAAAGTTCGTACGCCAAGTGGTTTGTCAACCAAGGTATCACTGTAGATGCAAAATAATGGCATTTTTATGGGTTTGAAGCATAAGGTCAAAATTTAAAGGAGAATTTGGAGCGCTTACTTCTCCCACATACTGAAGTGAGCAATCACTCAACGGAGTTCTCAAAAGTTGGCCGATGTGAGCGCTCAGTGCTGCCTTGCGTTTCTTTTCATTCTGGTTGTCGTCTTCCAACAAAAGATTAGGAAACTCCCACAAGCCTGCCAGCAAACCTGACAAAAGCACATGGATTCGGGCATAAATATAAATGTTGATATAAACCACATATTTAGTGTCAAAATGACATTATTAAAAGAAAAACAGCGAAATAAATATGTTCCAGAACGGTTCACCAAAGTAGCTGAAAATCTGTAATAGGGGATGTAATAATGTACAATATAGAAATCTGTCTGATTTATTTGAATCGTGGTAACCTGCTTTAAAATACTTTACAATTATTAAAACATATCTACACTTTTTAACTCATTCACTGCCGGCAACGTGTACGACAATTTTGGCCAGCCAGCCAGCATCTCACGCTCGCACAGCAATCGACCATGTGATGGCACCAGAGGGGGGAGGAGTTTGCGAGTCATTTAGCCTCCGAGTCTCTATTCAACATTTTCAATTGATTTCAACTTACGACCATTTCGACTTACGACCGCTTGGTCGGAACGGAACTCGGTCGTAAGTGGGATGTTACCTGTACATACACACGCATGCAATCGGGCACACGCTACTAAATACTACTACTACTAAATAGCATCCAAATATTTTGTTTTTAGTTAAAACGTACTTTAGAGCCACACTTTCAACTTTTTTTGGGGAAGCTAATAACTGCTAGCGTTCAATGTCGCTATTGTAGAATACCTGGCAACTAGCTCAATTGACCATTTCGACTTACGACCGCTTGGTCGGAACGGAACTCGGTCGTAAGTCGGATGTTACCTGTACATACACACGCATGCAATCGGGCACACGCTACTAAATACTACTACTACTAAATAGCATCCAAATATTTTGTTTTGAGTTAAAACGTACTTTAGAGCCACACTTTCAACTTTTTTTTGGGGAAGCTAATAACTGCTAGCGTTCAATGTCGCTATTGTAGAATCCCTGGCAACTAGCTCAATTGAATTTGCTGTTTTATAAAATAGAATTGACGGAATTGATGGATTGAAGACTCTGGCGATTGTACTCGCAAGTCGCCCAGCAATCGACCATGTGATGGCACCAGAGGGGGGAGGAGTTTGCGAGTCATTTAGCCTATGAGTCTCTCTTCAACATTTTCAATTGATCTCAACTTACGACCATTTCGACTTACGACCGCTTGGTCGGAACGGAACTCGGTCGTAAGTCGGATGTTACCTGTACATACACACGCATGCAATCGGGCACACGCTACTAAATACTACTGCTACTGCTACTACTACTACTAAACAGCATAAAAATAATTTGTTTTGAGTTAAAATGTACTTTAGAGCTGGTCGGAACGGAACTCGGTCTTAAGTCGGATGTTACCTATACATACACACGCAAGCAATCAGGCACATGCTACTAAATACAGTAAAGTCTGGTTATATCGATATCGGATATATCGATAGTCCCGGTTATATCGATACTATTTCTATGCACGCACGGAGAAAATTACATGCAAACAGGGTCGGATATATCGATAGTCCCGGTTATATCGATATTTTTTCGGACTCCCTTGAATATCGATATAACGAGACTTTACTGTACTACTAAATAGCATCCAAATAATTTGTTTTGAGTGAAAGCGTACTTTAGAGCCACATCGTAAACTTTTTTTTGGGGGGGAAGCTAATGACTGCTAGTGTTCAATGTCGCTATTGGCAACTAGCTCAGTTGAATTTGCCGTTTTATAAAATACAATTGACGGAATGGATTAAAGACTTTAACGATTGTATTCGTAATGCATAGTTAGAATCAGCATCCACATGGGAACAAATTCAAACCTTTATTCGGTCTTTGCGTGAGCAGGAATTCCTCTCCGCCGTTTTCCCCGCGCCGAGTAGGCACGCACGTCAATGTTCGCTCCAGCCTGGGAGGCTTCTTGACGGGCTTTCTCGGGAAATTCTGAACCCCCAATTCTTCATCCCAAGGCTCGCGTGGACATAGTGGGCATAATCCATCGGCGCCTGAGTAAGAGTCGCCAAAAAAAAAAAAAATCAAGAAAAATTGGAAGTCCCGTGTGAAGAAAAGAAGACGACATACCGCAGTCTTCAATGTCTGGAAGTGTGATTGGCTTGATGTTTATGTTCCCAAAGAGCCTCTTGGAATTCTGCTCAAGTTTGGCTTGAACCTACACACAAAAAAATAAATCATAACATTTCCAAGTGCAATTTCCTGCTGGTACCAGTGAAGTTCTATCAACAGACAACGAGTAATTTTCATGATACCTTGCGGTAAGAGCGGCATTGAGAGCGTACAGGACATTGTTCGCACAGGGGCCGTTTTGGGGTGCAAACACGGGCCCCAAGTTCCATCATAGCTTGGTTGAAGTCACCTGGTCGCTCTCGGTCGACCAGAGTATTCGCCAGAGTCCTGAAAGACAACAGACAGGAAAGCAACAGTCAATTTTTTGAGGGGCCAAAATATTTGAACAGTACTTTTAGTTTCAATAAAATCATCAAAAAAAACCACAAAAAACGTACAATGGCGAAAACATTAATTTTGAATGAATTAGCAATGCAACAATTATATGTTTGACAACCAAATTATTTGGATGCTATTTAGTAGTACAGTGAGACCGTGTCTTACAAACGTCTGTGTAAGCTCTCGGTCGTACAGGAGCGGTCCATCGATGAAAAGGTTTCTTCAGCCATCATCTGTACTTCTTTGAAAGTGTCGGACGTTTCGCTCTTCATCCGAAAAGCTTCGTCAGCGAAAGCGAAACGTCCGATACCTTCAAAGAAGTACAGATGACGGCTGAAGAAACCTTTTCTTGTCTTACAAACCTAATTGCTTCCCAGACAGAGTGTGTAAGGTGAAAAGTGTGTATCCCAAAAATTAATTTCCCATAGGAAACCATTAAAAAGAGAATAATCCGTTCCCAGGTCCCCATAAAACATAATTTTCTAATTTTCTCAGGCTTAAAACTACACAAAATATACCTTATTTTATGTACAATAAATGTGTTATGGTATTATAATTAAAGAAATAAACTGTACTATATAATAAAGTCGTTTTATTCACCTTTGGGATGGTCGTTGATGGCTTGATGGAATGGATAGCTTTTTGCATAAAGTGTCTCAAGGAGCTCAGTCAGGGTTGTACATCTTTTGTACACTCTTTGTAGTAAATTTAACATGACTATGACACGTGGTCAGTCACAAGCTGCTTGTCGCGATTGAATTTCCAGACTCACCAAAGTGCTTCTGTGACAGCAGGACTTGTACAGTCGGCCCCGATGGCCCTCATACGACACAGGACGCGGATGACATTGCCGTCCACGGCTCCTGCGACCTATAAGCCATAAGCGACGTCGTTGCTATTCCTGCTATTAAAAGCGTTTTACGTGTGCATCTGTAATGGCTGACTTGACTCAGCGCGATGGAGCCGATGGCTGCGGCAGTGTAGCGGCCCACTCCTGGGAGTTGTCTCAGCAGCTCGTCCACAGTGTCGGGCATTTGGCCTCCGAGCTCCGAGACCACCTGCACACACACGCGAATAGCATTATATAATGCGAAAGTTTTTTTTTTTTTAGAAGTCTCATTAAATTTAAAAACAAAACATATTCACTTGATTTTTCTTTAAATCACTCAGAAAACAATACTAGTTTCCCCTTTTCATCAAATGAGACCAAGATATTGGTGAAAAATCAATCAAGTCCGTAATTTTAATTATATTATTATTATTATAGCTAATAGCTAGCTATCTATCTAGCTGGCTATTAGCTAACTTTCTATCAATTTGAGTTACTTCTGGGTTGAGTGAACGCTGGCGTTTGTGGCTGCCGCTGCTCACCCACAGAAAAGCCTATCCTGTGACTGTAAAGTGACTTTGAGAGTTTTGAAAGGTACTTATAAATTAAATGTATTATTATGATTATGATTATTTCTCCACTGTGAGACTAATAAAGGCAAATCCAATCCAATGATGATGATGATCATTATTATTATTATTATTATTATTATTATTATTGCTAGATAGCTAATAGCTAGCTTTTCCTTATCTGGCTATCAATCCAGCCGACTATTAGCTAACTTTCTATCTATTTGAGTTACTTCTGGGTTGATTGAACGCTGGCGCTTGTGGCTGCCGCTGCTCCCCCACAGAAAAACCTATCCTGTGACTGTAAAGTGACCTTGAGAGTTTTGAAAGGCGTTTATAAATGAAATGATTATTATTATTATTATTATTATAACCATTTTAGGGGCGTTACACATATTTCCGAGTGTCAATATTCCCAATTGCAGCATTTGACCAATAGAAATATTAAAGATGCTATTTAATATGAGAAAAAAGTACCCATAACTCCCCTTTTTGGCACCTTCATGGAGACGCTTCCCCCGTGAATAGTAACCAAGGCCCGCCCACATCTGATTCACCTCCTCCAGCGTCGCAGCTGCAAGATCCGAAACCGTGGGCCAACGCTGGAATACATTTACATCACTTTACAACATAAATGACTGGAAAGTGTCCTTGAGAGTTTTGAAAGGCGCTTCGAAATGAAATGGATTATTATTATAAACACATTATTAATGTCACTAGACCAAAATGTGTCGTACCTTCATCCATTTTCTGTAGTAGTCTATAACTGTGGCCACCTGGGTCTGTTGTAGCATGATTTCGGACACCCATACTAAAACAGGGAATGATAAATACTATAAAACCAGTCTTGGTAACTTTATTATACGGTGACTACCATGAATGTACCTGCATATGTTCTTATGTTGACATCAGGCTCTCTTAATGCCTGTTGGAGTAACACAAAAAACATATTAGCTATCTAGCTCGCTATCTATTAGCTGTCTAGCTATCTATTAGCAAGCTAGCTTTCTATCTTTTTGAGTTACTGCCTGGTTGAGTGAACGCTGGCGCGTGTGGCTGCCGCTGCTCACCCACAGAAAAACATTAGCTATCTAGCTAGCTTTCAATCTTTGAGTTATTCCAGGTTGAGTGAACGCTGGCGCGTGTGGCTGCTGCTGCTCACACACAGAAAAACGTATTCTGTGACTGTAAAGTGACCTTGAGAGTTTTGAAAGGCGCTTAGAAATGGAATGGATTATTGTTTTGCTAAATTATAATAATAATAATAATATTACCAGAGTCCTCCATGGCAGTTCTCTCTTCTCCAGGTCGTACCAGCTGAGGAGATGATTTTGCAGATAGGCAACATCAGCAGGGTCGCAGAAAGTGTGATAAGGGGAAGTCAAAACAGGAACCGTGGGTTCTTCTGAAGGAGAAAAGTCAACATGGCGTAACATTCCACACCAGGTTACTGACATTTGAATAAACAGCGATAGGAGGTGTGTTGTTGTTTCATCCTATTTTGTCACGTTGTTGTTATTACCTTCTTTTTCACGCGTCCGCTGCTTCTTCCGCTTCGGTTCGACGCTTTTAACCGATTCTAGAGTTTCTTTCTTAAGACGACGCATCGTTAAACGTAACGCACACATTCGAGAACGTTACGTGGAAAGCGATTATTTAATTTTATTTAATTTAATTTTTTCAAAAGAAATGCTCGGTTGTTGACTTCCACTCGCGCGATTTTTAAAGAACCGCCCCTTTGAACGGCGCTACTCCAATCAGCTGCGAGGGAACATGTCGTCATATCCGGCATAAACGGAACTTGATCTTAGCAGAAAATACGTAATAATAATAATCATCATAATAATAAATAATAATAAAATACTAATAATACATTTCGTTTATAAGCGCCTTTCAAATCTATCAAGGACACTTTACAATCACAGGATACGTTTTTCTGCGGGTGAGCAGCGGGAGCCAGTCGCGCCAGCGTTCACACAACCCGGAAGTAACACGCACACACCACTAACTCAAATATAAAATGGTTATCGGCACAATAGCATTCAATATGGAGTTGTCTACATTATGGGGTCGTTACTTCCGGGTTGAGTGAACGCTGACGCGTGTGGCATCCGCTGCTCTCCCGCAGAAAAAAATATCCTGTTACAGTGAAGTGTCCTTGAAAGTTTTGAAAGGCGCTTATGAATGAAATGTATTATTTTTTTTAAAGACAATATAAATTAGTTCATTTGGCAAATACAGAACAACAACATAAGATCAACCTGTCCTAATAATTCAGTTCAAACCACTACAAATAACTGGATGTAAATCTCACGCTCGTTCTGTAAAATCTCTGCCACTGACAAAAGTGACTCTAAAGTGGCCTTGAGAGTTTTAAAAGGTTCTTATGAGTGAAATGTATTATTATTATTATTGTTCTAAATTAAAATTATAATTCACGTCGTTTGACACTAGAATTTTGCTGCCCTCTGCTGGCAAAGTCCATAAAAAAAGCTTCTTTTACCACAATACTGACCGGACGCGGATAGAAATTGTCTTGAAAAAATGTGGAATTTTATCAACTTTTCCTGTGATACTTATGTCGCTTAAAACATCCCACAATAGTCAGTATGATTAATACATTTCGCTTCCGAGTCTCAACCCCGAAAAAAATATCACGACACTGTTTACATTCTTGATAGCGATGGGAATTCCGGCTCCTTTCAGAGAACCGGTTCTTTTGGCTTGGCTCACTAAAAAGATCCGGCTTTCTTGGCTCCCAAATGGCACCTGTTTTTTGTTGCTTTAATTAATTAACTACCAAAAATCATGTAAAATTATGTGAAAAACGCATGTAAAAATACACTATATCAAATATTTTTATTTATATGGCTTGATTTATATGTGCACAGAGAGCATCCACTAACTTTCACTTTCCCTGTGGTTACTCTGGTCTGCTGATTAGCTGTCACTAATTTGCTTTTCATATTAATAATGCTATCATACCAACCAGTAAAAATATAATAATTGAATAATAATAATAACAACATAATGTGATAACATTTGTCCACCTGTCGACCCTAACCTCTCCTCACTGCTGCGTGTCTGTAATTCTCCCCTCCCTCCTCTACCATGTATATCGACCAATCACGTGCGGCTTTAACCGAAGACTAGGGGCGGGGAATAGAGGGGGAAAAAATCGGCTCCCATTTCCGGCTCTTTGTTATGAACCGGCTCTCTTTGTTCACTTCAGAGATCCGGCTCGTTCGCGAACGACACGTCACTATCTTTTACCACAACACTGACCGACACGGATACAAACTGTCTTGAAAAAAATGTGGAATTTTATCAACTTTTCCTGTGATACTTATATCGCTTAAAACATCCCACAATAGTCAGTATGATTTATACAGTTCACTTCCGAGTCTTACCCCCCCTCTGTTTACATTCCTTATGTCTTTTCAATAATTAGCGCGACGAACGTTGTCTTCCCCACGTGGTGTATTTTAATATTAATAATAATAATAATGTGGGTGAATAAAAGTGTCCTGGGGGGTTAGTGGGTGGTGGTCGGCATGACAGCTGGCGCTCAAGGGTGGGGGGGGGGGTGACAAGAAGGAAAAAGAAAGGGGAGGGGAACCGACATTAAAGCAACACAAGGAAACGACCAAAGCTCAGCCTTCATTTTATGCTTTTCAACAGCCCGAGTGACGGCGAGCAGGGGGGCGGGTGGGAGGCACATCTTCGACCGGGAACGAGAGGGAGTAAAGACCCCGATTCGGACTTCCCAAGCTGGAGCGACTCGTTCCCGGTGCCCTCGGAGCCATCATGGGTGAGGAGGATGAATGAAAGTAGACTTTAATTGTCATTCCATGGCTGCGGGGGGACGAAAAAAAGGACGCCGGAGGGGAACAGGCCGCTTTTTCTTGTCGATGGTGAAGGCGGAAACAAAAGGTTGGCTAGCTGCGGTAGATTAGCGATAGGAAACGGAGACGCTCCATTTGGGGGTCGTTTTGCCCTCTTAAAATACAAACAAGAGGCGGGGAGGATCACTATTACTTTTGATGTAGCAACTATCGTATCACGCTTTTATTAGTAAGACATTAAAATAGATTATTTGACATACTATTGACATATTTGGCAATTACATCTTTATGCCCCCTAGCTCGCGGAAGAAAACTAAAACTAAAGAAATAATGTATGATACAGAAAACATTGAGGAAAAAACATATTTTTCAATGCTCGCGAATATATTTAAAGGACAACCGACACCATGTTTTTGTTTGCTAACTGACATCAGAAATACGTTTTATATCATCTAAAACACCCAAAACACGCAGGCTGATATTTTTAGTCAAATGCAAAACACCAATAAAAATGACTTAATGTGTCCCAAAACTGCCACAAAATGAGCTCGGAACTGGCGAGATTCAGAAAGTCCCGCCCCCTTGTTCGTGACGTCACGCCAGGATACTCTTTCACAAACTGCCTTGCTCCAGAATCAAAACAATGGCTTCAGAGAGTTCAGATTCGGAGAAGATGCTTTCTTGTTACTCATCCAGTTATGAATATGATTCAAATAGTTCTGAAGAGGAAAGCATAAATGTTTACAATCGATTAAAGAAGTCCTTCCGTATCAATTCGAGCCGTCCGGACTCCAATGTGGCGCCGAGAAAATGCACAAGATGGCGCACAAGCTCCGTTGGAAACGGGCTGATTTGTCCGCTGGGAATTTGTATATCAACTTACACCGTCTTTATGTGTGTGACTGCAATTGGCTGCGACACACAATTTACCATGGCGTTAATTGTGTAGTTTTCCTTCTAATTTTGCCATCAACACGGTGTTTTCAGACAAAAAAAAAATGAATTGAAAACATGATGTAGAGCGCCATTCCCGAATTTGTTCGGGTTTTGTTTTTTCTTGCCTGAGTGCCGATAAAACGCAGGCCAGACCTCTGGCAATGCTTTCCCCTTCCACCAGGGCGGCAACATTTCCCATTTTTAACATGTGAGCGCTTTGTTCCAGCTTCAGCTGTTGTTAAAGCGCTATATAAACCAATATGTATTGTATTTTGTACAGCTGCCCCCATTACACGCTCATATAACTCCAGACCCATATAATTTAGGAATTAACTCTTTTTTTCTGATGAAAGAAGAAAGCCTAAAGTTTCTTACACTGCATTGAATGTTTATGTAGTCCTAAAACCAAATATTCTTCGGGTCCTGGGATTTGAGTGACAATGACAAAAACCCTGGCACTGGAGTGGACACATTTTTACACATCTGGCAGTGAATGAGTTAAAATATCTTGTATCTTCTTCCCAGAGGTGCCCGGCTCACCTCTGGTAGTGGAAGATGGCGGCGAGGATGACGAAGAGGAGCTAAGTGGCGGCGAGGAGGCCGACCTGCGCTCCAGCTCGGGCCGAGGTTCGCTACTCACGCGGCGAGGCATCACGCTGCGGGTCCTCCTTAAAGACGCACTGGTGGAACCCGGCGATGGCGTGCTGGCCATTCACTACCTGGTAAGAAAATAACACGTCTTATCAATATATTGATAACTTCGTGACGAAATCGGTTTTAAAATTGTCCAACATAAAAATGATTGTTTCTCAACTGGTACCATAAATTCTAAGAAAATATTTGACTCAGTTCAGTTTTTTTTTCACTGCAGTGATACCTTGGCTTACGAACTTAATTGGTTCCCAGAGAGAGTGTGTAAGGCGAAAAGTGTGTATCGCAAACATTAATTTCCCATAGGAAACCATTAAAATGAGAATAATCCGTTCCCAGGTCCCCATAAAACTTTAATTTTCTTTCTAATTTTCTAAGCCTTAAAACGAGACAAAATATAACTTACAGTAAAGTCTCGTTATATCGATATCGGATATATCGATAGTCCCGGTTATATCGATACTATTTCTATGCACGCACGGAGAAAATTACATGCAAACAGGGTCGGATATATCGACAGTCCCGGTTATATCGATATTTTTTCGGACTCCCTTGAATATCGATATAACGACTTTACTGTATTTTATGTGTAATAAATACTATTACTACTACTATACTACTATTGTATTGTAATTAAAGAAATAAACTGTACTATGCAATAAAGTTGTTGAATTTACCTTTGTGATGGCCGTTGATGGCTTGATGGAATGGAGGGGCAGGTTTCATCAGCATTAAACACTTGATGGGGAACATAGCCTTCCTCTTTCACTATCTTGAGGAATGATTACTTGTAATATTTGGCAGCTTTATCGTCACAACTGGCTGCCTCACCATGACGAATGACACTATGAATCCCTGTACGACACTTAAAGTTCTCGAGCCATTCGTGGCTAGCTTTGAAATCATCAATGGATGACGAACTTCCAGGTTGCCTCTTGAATCAGAAAACCTTTATCTATCTATCTATCTATCTATCTATCTATCTATCTATCTATCTATCTATCTATCTATCTATCTATAAAAATAAATGTAATCAAAATTTAGCAAAAAAAATTAGCAAAAAAAACCCAAATATAAAATAAACCTGAAAACACAAAAAAATAAAAATGTATAAAAAAAAAACAAAAAAAAATGAAAAAAACAAAAATAAATGCAAAGAAAAATTAGCAAAAAAAGCACACAAAAATGCCCTGAAAAAAACAAAAATAAATGTGAAAAAGAATTACAAAAAATAAATAAATCATGTTTTTAAAAAGAAAAAACAAAAATAAATGTAAAAAAAAACAAAAAAACGTGACATAAAACCCTGAAAAAACAAGAATAAATGTAATAAAAATTTAGCAAAAAGAAAACCAAATATAAAATAAACCTGAAAACACAAACAAAAAAAATAAACAAAATGCATAAAAAAACAAAAAAAACTGAAAAAAACAAAAATAAATGGAAAGAAAATTTAGCAAAAAAAGCACACAAAATGCCCTGAAAAAACAAAAATAAATGTGAAAAAGAATTACAAAAAAATAAATAAATCATGTTTTTAAAAAGAAAAAAACAAAAATAAATGTAAAAAAAAAACAAAAACCCGTGACAAAAAACCCTGAAAAAACAAGAATAAATGTAATAAAATTTTAGCAAAAAGAAAACCAAATATAAAATAAACCTGAAAACACAAACAAAAAAAATAAACAAAATGTATAGAAAAAACAAAAATAAATGTGAAAAAGAATTACAAAAAAATAAATAAATCATGTTTTTAAAAAGAAAAAAAACAAAAATAAATGTAAAAAAAACAAAAACACGTGACAAAAAAAACCCTGAAACAAAAATAAATGTAATAAAAATTTAGAAAAAAAACAAAGATAAAATAAACCAGAAAACACACAAAAAAAATGTATAAAAAAAAAACTGAAAAAAACAAAAATAAATGGAAAGAAAATTTAGCAAAAAAAGCACACAAAAATGCCCTGAAAAAAACAAAAATAAATGTGAAAAAGAATGACTAAAAATAAATAAATCATGTTTTTAAAAAGAAAAAACAAAAATAAATGTAAAAAAAAACAAAAACACGTGACAAAAAAACCCTGAAACAACAAAAATAAATGTAATCAAAATTTAGCAACAAAAACAAATATAAAATAAACCTGAAAACACACAAAAAAAATTAAACAAAATGTATAAAACAAAAAAACCTGAAAAAAAACAAAAATAAATGCAAAGAAAAATTAGCAAAAAAAAGCACACAAAAATGCCCTGAAAAAACAAAAATAAATGTGAAAAAGAATTACAAAAAACAATTAAATCATGTTTTTAAAAAGAAAAAACAAAAATAAATGTAAAAAAAACAAAAACACGTGACAAAAAACCCTGAAACAACAAAAATAAATGCAATCAAAATTTAGCAAAAAAAAAAACAAATATAAAATAAACCTGAAAACACAAAAAAAATAAACAAAATGTATAAAAAAATAAATAAATAAATGGAAAGAAAATTTCGCAAAAAAAGCACACAAAATGCCCTGAAAAAACAAAAATAAACGTGAAAAAGAATTACTAAAAATAAATAAATCATGTTTTAAAAAGAAAAAAACAAAAACACGTGACAAAAAAACCCTGAAAAAAACAAAAATAAATGTAATCAAAATTTAGCAAAAAAAACAAACAAACAAACAAACAAACATAAAAAAAACCCTGAAACCACAACTGTTTGTATCCGCCGTTTCCACCCACCAGGGTAAGAACTTCATCGGGGACCTTCTGAACGACGGCAAAATCCGCTGGGTGGAGACGGGTCAGATCTTCAATTCCCCCAGCGCCTGGGCCACCCACTGCAAGCGTCTGGTCAACCCCGCCAAAAAGTCCGGCTGCGGTTGGGCGTCGGTGCGCTACCGCGGGCAAAAACTAGCCCAGTACAAGACCACCTGGCTGCACAAGTACCAGCCCAGCGCAGACATGGTGACCAACACAAGAAAACGTTCCTCTCTTCACTTTTTAAAAATTTATCGGGCTATCTAGCTAGCCATTTAGCTATCTCACTCGCTACCTAGCTGGCTACCTAGCTGGATACCTAGCTAGCTAGCTAATTTGTATCTATTTGCTGTCTATTAGCTATCTATCTATTATCTATCTAGCTAGCTAGCTATCTAACTGGCTATCTATTATCTAGCGATGAGCTAGCTATCTAGCTTTCTATCTATTTAAGTTATTCCGGGTTGAGTGAACGCGGGCGTGTGTGGCTGCCGCTGCTCACCCACAGAAAAACTTATCCTGTGACTGTAAAGTGATTTTGAGAGTTTTGAAAGGCGCTTATAAATGAAATGTATTATTATTATTATTATGACAGTGTGATCGAAATCTCGGGCTATCTTAGGTCAAAGGTCACCATTATCTCATGCATTTGTTTTATTTTGATGTCAGAGCCTGGTGAGTGAGGAAGATGACGATGAGGACGAAGAGGAAGGCAAATCGGCTGTGCAAGCAGAAGAGAAGAACCGAAACAACAAACCTGGAATATTACATGGTATCGCCCTTCGTTTTTAACTCATTCACTGCCAGACGAAGTGCAACAATGTGTCCAATCCAGTGCCAAGGTTTTTGTCATTTTCACTCAAATTCAAAAAGTTTGATGGGTCTGGAGTTATCTGCCCTTGAAATGGGGGCAGCTGTACAAAATACAATACAGTCTAGCTAGCTACCTATCTATTTGCTATCTATTTGCTATCTATTAGCTATCTTTTAGCTGTCTAGCTAGCTATCTATCGAGTTAGCTATCGTTTAGCTATCTAGCTGGCTAGGTAGCTATATATTAGCGACTGTATCCTATGACTGTAAAGTGACCTTGAGAGTTTTGAGAGTTACTGTATCTATTAGCTAGCTAATCTATTTGAGTTACTTCCGGGCTCAGTAAACGCTGGCGCGTGTGGCTGCCGCTGCTCACTCACAGAAAAACATATCCTGTGACTGTAAAGTGACCTTGAGAGTTTTGAAAGGTGCTTATTATTATTACACATTAGAATGTTGTTTTAAGTTGTAGTATCACCCTTCACCACTAGATGTCACAAATGACCAAATACTGCCATAAAACATAAGTAATAATAATAACACATTTCATTTCTAAGCGCCTTTCAAAACTCTCAAGGTCACTTTACAGTCACAGGAAAAGTTTTTTTTTTCTGTGGGTGAGCAGCGGCAGCCACACGCGCCAGCCTTCACTCAAGCCGGAAGTAACTCAAATAGATAGAAAGCTAGCTAGCTCGCTATTAGATAGCTACCTAGATACCTAATAGATAGCCAGTAGCCATCCAGACAGCTAGTGGATAGCTATTTGCTAGCCATTAGATAGCTACCTAGATACCTAATAGATAGCCAGTAGCCATCCAGACAGCTAGTGGATAGCTATTTGCTAGCCATTAGATAGCTATTAGATAGCCATTAGATAGCTATTAGAAAGCTAGCCAAATCGCTAGCCAGATAGCTTATAGATAGCTAGCCAGATAGCCAGCTAGGCAGCTAGTAGATAGCTTAAAAATAGCAAATAGATAGTAGCTAGCTAGATAAGTGAGATTGAATGGAATTTACAAGCTTTCTTTCAGTATCTGCCTCAAATACGTTCATCAAAATAGGAATAGATGTTTGCAGACGATTGTGAAAGTAAGCCAAATATTTGTATTTTTATGTATTTATGTATTTATTATTATAGATCCTCTGGCCACGAGGAGAACGGACCGTGAAAGAACCCCAGTCCGATATTGCAACTTGGGCACCAGGGACATTTCCAGGTCTTAAATGTCCTCTTTAGTTCAAGGTTAGCAAATCCACTGGAGACCAACTAAACGACGCCATCTTGTTTTAATCCTCAGAGACCCTCACACGCTGGTGGAGCTGTCAGCCTTTTCGGCCATTAACAGATTCCAGCCTTTCAACGTGGCCGTGTCCAGTAACGTGTTGTTGCTCATGGTAACGCGCTAAGTAGCACATGAAAAATATTCGGGGGGGGGGAGCTAAAGGTGACAAATAGCCTCACTTTAAAGGACAACCGACACCACTATTTTTGTTTCCTAAATGACATCAGAAAAACGTTTTATAGCATCTAAAATACCCAAAATGATATTTTTATTCAAATGTCCAAAATCTGCAAAAAAATGAGCTGCGAATTGGGCATTTTCAGAAGGTCCCGCCCCCTTCTTCGTGGTGTCACCCTCCCAAGACGTCTTGCCTTGCTGGAGAATCAAAACAATGGCTTCAGATTCGGAGAATATGCTTTCTTGTTACACATCAGCCCATTTCCACAGGCTGATTAATTCCTTATACGGAGCTTTGTCGCCCTCTTCTGCCTCTTTTTCGGTGCGAAACAAAGTTTTCAGACCAGCCAAATGCATTGACGTGATGGAAGGACTGCTACAATGTGTCCGTTTTTTTCAGTCAGGGGCGTTCCTTCAGTGACGTAACATACGGACTCGTCACCAACTCAAAAACAAGACTTCCGGAATGTTCTGTGCGAGTCTAAATACGTAAAATATAGCTATATGCGGTGGAATCTTTGTAAAAATACACTCGGTAGAAATCATTTGAAGCCATTTTACAAAGGACACAACTTGTCCGGAGACGTCGGTTGTCCTTTAAGTCATTTTTATCGGTGTTTTGCATTTGACTAAAAATATCAGGCTGCGTTGTTTTGGCTATTTTAGATGCTAAAAAACGTTTTTCTGATGTCACTTAGGAAACAATAAAAATGGTGTCGGTTGTCCTTTAACATCTGTTTGCATCTCTTCCCGAGGACTTTCACTGTCACCTGACCACAAGTGAAGTGGTGGGCTACCTGGGAGGACGGTGGGACACGAACACGCAATGTAAGTTTAACATGAGAAGTTTAACTCATTCACTGCCAGGCGATGAGCAAAAAATATGTCCACTCCGGAGCCAGGGTTTTTGTCATTGTCACTCAAATTGCAGGACTCACAGAATGTTATTGAGTTTTAGGACTACATAAACATTCAATTCGGCGTAAGAAACTTTTGTTTCTCTTCTGTCATCAGAAAAAAAAAAGTTAATTCCTAGGTTGTATGGGTCTGGAGTTATCTGAGCTTGAAATGGGGGCAGATGTACAAAATACAATACAATACAATACAATACAATACATACTGTAGTGATTTATATACTGTACCACTTTAACAATAGCTGAAGCTGTAACAAAGCACGAAAATGTACAAAAGGCAAATGCTGCCCCCTCGTGGAAGCGGGCATTGTTTTTATAAGCGCCTTTCAAGGTCACTTTACAGTCACAGGATGTTTTCTTCTGTGGGTGAGCAGCGGCAGCCACAGGTGCCAGCGTTCACTCAACCCGGAAGAAACTCAAATAGAATTAAAACTAACCAGCTAGCTACTAGATAGCCAGCCCGCCAGCTAGCTAACAGATAGCCAGCTAGCTAGCCAATAGACAGACAGCCAGCCAGCTAATAGATAGCTTGCCAGCTGGTTAGATAGCTAACAGATAGCCAGCTAGCTAGCTAATAGATAGCCAGCTAGCTAGCCAATAGACAGCCAGCCAGCCAGCTAATAGATAGCTTGCCAGCTGGTTAGATAGCTAACAGATAGCCAGCTAGCTAGCCAATAGACAGACAGCTAGCCAGCTAATAGATAGCTTGCCAGCTGGTTAGATAGCTAACAGATAGCCAGCTAGCTAGCTAATAGATAGCCAGCTAGCTAGCCAATAGACAGACAGCCAGCTAGTTAGCTAATAGATAGCTTGCCAGCTGATTAGATACCTAACAGATAGCCAGCTAGCTAGCTAATAGCTAGCTAATAAATAGAAATACAATACATATTGATTTATATAGTGCTTTAACAATAGCTGAAGCTGTAGCAAAGCGCTAACATGGACAAAGGTTCACTTTACAGTCACAGGATAAGTTTTTCTGTGGGTGAGCAGCGGCAGCCACACGCGCTAGCGTTCACTCAACCCGGAAGTAACTCAAATAGATAGCAAGCTAACTAGCTAGCGAAATAACATCCAAATAATTTGTTTGTCAAACATATACAGATGCTCCCCAACTTAGCAACATTCAAGTTACGAATAACGGTACATACGAACATTTTTGTACGTCGAAAAATGTTCGGACAAAGATGCTGTACGTTACATTTTGTATTGTAAGGCAATGAATGAGTTAAAAAATAAAAATAATAATAATAATTGAGCATAATTTATGTCGCTTCAGTGCTCACCGTCTTACGGGCGTTCCCTTGTCGAACGAGACTGGCTGACCGGGACGCTGCCTCTGCTGTTGAGGAGGAGGTAATGCACTTAAGTTACACACAAAAATAGTCACACAATTATGATTGTTTTTTTTTTTTTTTGGTTACCATGGCGCATCCAGATCTGCCAGAACTTGTTCATGCGCGGCTTGTCTTTGGTGGGGTGGTACCACAGTCATCCTCGGGGTCCGGCTTTGCCGTCGCTACAGGATATCGACTCGCAGATGGACCACCAGTTGAGGCTGCAAGGTTCAAACAACGCTTTCCAGCCGTGCCTTGGCGTTATCTGCGGTATGCCTGCGCCTTGGGACTCTTTTGGATATTGATATTAGGGGTTGATTGATTAATCAGATGGGTGGTTAATCGGATTATTTAATTGACCAGGTATTACTAAAAAAAATTAAAAAATACACTTCCCCCCCAAAAAAATTACATTAAAAAATATGTATAAAAAAGATGTTATATTAGGACAAAAAAGTGCAAAGTGGCTATTTTTTTAAAAATTAAAATACAATTCAATACATTCAAAAAAAAGGCGGCCATTTTCTATTACTAAGGGTTGTAATTGTTTTTTAGATGCCGCAAAGCGGCCATATTTTAAAATGAAAATAAAATTTTACACATTTACACATAAACAAAAACAATCGGCGATTTTCTTTTACTAAGGGTTGGATTTTTTTTTAATGCCGCAAAGCAGCCATATTTTAAAATGAAAATAAAATTTAACACATTTAAAAATAAACCAAAAAAAAAATCTGCCATCTTTTCCCTCTATGTTGGAAAGTTAAAAATGTGTAAAAAAGTGGCCAATTTTTTCAAAATTAAAATACAATTCAGCACATTCAAACATAAAAAAAAAATTTCCCCTCTGGATTGGAAAGTTAAAAAAAAATGCAAATTTTAAAATTAAAATACAATTCAGCACATTCAAATATTTTTTTTAAAAATCAGCCATTTTTTTCTTCTGGGTTAAAAAAAGGCGCAAATCGTCCATTTTTTTTTCAAAATAAAAGACAATTAAACACATTTTTTAAAAAAATTAAATGGCATTTTTTCCCCTCTGGGTTGAAAAGTAAAAAAAAATGCCACAAAGCAGCCATATTTTAAAATTAAAATAACATTTAACACATTCAAACATTAAAAAAAAATCTGCCATTTTTTTCTTCTGGGTTAAAAAAAAGGCGCAAATCGTCCATTTTTTTTCCAAATAAAAATTTTAAATACAATTAAACACATTTTAAAATGTTTTTAAAATGGCATTATTTTCCTCTGGGTTGGAAAGTTTTAAAAAAATGCTGCAAAGCAGCCATATTTTAAAATTAAAATAAAATTTAACACATTCAAACATAAAAAAAAGTCGGCCATTTTTTCCCTCCATGTTGTTAAGTGAAAAAAATTGTAAAAAAGGGGCCATTTTTTTCAAAATTAAAAAATAAAATAAAGTCCAGCCCATTCAAACATAAAAAAAATCGGCCATTTTTTCCCCTCTGGGTTGGAAAGTTTAAAAAACAAATGCAGCAAAGCAGCCATATTTTAAAATTAAAATAATTCAAAATATGTATAAACAAGATGTTACATTAAGACAAAAAGGTGCAAAATGCCCAAATTAAAATACAATTAAACACATTCAAACATAATAAAAAAAAATCGGCCATTTTCTTTTACTAAGGGTTGGATTTTTAAAAAAAAATGCCGCAAAGCAGCCATATTTTAAAATTAAAATAAAATTTAAATTAAATCTAATTTAATTTAAAAAAAATCAGCCTTTTTTCCCTCTATGTTGGAAAGTTAAAACGTGTAAAAAAGTGGCCATTTTTTTTTTTCAAAATTAAAATACAACTATTTTTCAGGACCGTATTACCACGGGAATCAAGGTGTGGCCTCCACTATAACGCCGTTCTGGGTGGTCTCACCCCCCGAGGTGAGTTTGCAGCCTTTCTGGGATTTTAATGCGGTGCACCTGATGTATGGAAAACATTTTACAATGTCATTCATTGAAGGTGCCACTTATAATGCGGTGCACCTGATGTATGGAAAACATTTTACAATGTCATTCATTGAAGGTGCCACTTATAATGCGGTGCACCTGAAGTATGGAAAATGTTTTTAAATATGTAATTTGTTGAATGCGCGCCTTATATTCCAGAAAATACCGTATTTATTTATACACCCAGACAACCATTTTAAAAATCTAACCGTGTCCCTTTTTTGTTGTCTTTTGTTTGCAGCAAAGGCCCAACGACTACGGGATCCCCGTAGCCGTGGAGGTCACGTACGTTCAAGACAATTTCCTCACTAGTGACGTCCTCAATGAGATGGTATAACCATGTGTGGCAACAAAAAAAAATTCATACAGAAATAAAATCATAAATAAGTGTAAGTATAAAAAATGAGGTTTAAAAAAATGTTATTTTCAGGTGTTGCTGGTAGACTTCTACAGGGCCGCTCCTGACCTCGTCCACTTCAACCAGTACTGGTGTCCCGACACCACCATGATGGACAAGATCAAGGTGAGAGCAACAAATTCCGAGATTAGCGGGCTAACATAGTCAAGTATCGACGAACCGAAGTAACGAAAAATGTCGGATGTTTCACCACTCATCCGAAAAGCTTCGTCAGCGAAGTATAATGTTGCTGGTATATAGGGCCAGCGCTAACAGCAAAATTTTAGTTCACTTACGAAGCTTTTCGGATGAGGAGCGAAACGTCCGACACCTTCAAAGAAGTCCAGATGACGGCTGAAGAAACCTTTTCATCGATGGACCACTCCTGTACGTACGACTGAGAGCTTATAGAATAGCTATATATTAGCTTTCTAGCTGGCTGGCTGGCTATATGGCTAGCTATCTGGCTGGCTATCTAGCTAGCTATTTGGCTAGCTATCAGCTATCTAATAGCTATCTATTAGCTGTCTAGGTGGCTGGCTGGCTATCTATCTATTAGCTATCTAGCTATCTATCTATCAGCTATCTATTAGCTATCTAGCTAGCTATCTAATAGCTGTCTATTAGCTGTCTAGGTGGCTGGCTGGCTATCTAGCTATCTCTATTAGCTATATAGCTAGCTAGCTAATAGCTATCTAGCTAGCCAATTGGCTAGCTATCTAATGGCTACCTAATATCTATCTCTCTATCTATTAGCTATCTAATGGCTATCTAATAGTTACCTACTAGCTGTCTGGCTGGCTACTCGCTATCTATTAGCTTTTTATTTAGCTTTTCTATTACCTTTTTTATTTTAAGCTATCTATTAGCTGGCTATCTGACTAGCTATCTATTAGCTATCTGGCTAGCTATCTAATAGCTTTCTACAATCTGTCTGTCTGGCTACTGGCTATCTATTAGCTATGTAAGCAGCTATCTGTTAGCTATCTATTAGCAAGCTAGCTAGCTTTCCATCTAAGTTACTTCTGAGTTGAGTGAACGCTGGCACGTGTGGCTGCCGCTGCTTACCCACAGAAAAACTTATCATGTGACTGTAAAGTGACCTTGAGAGTTTTGAAAGGCACTTAGATATCAAATTATTATTATTATTATTATTATTATTATTACACAGACGTAAATGCTTCTTTGTTCCTCTATTCCCCCCAATTAAAGGGCTCGCTGAGCTGCCACGCCCCCAAGGACCAAGCCTACTCTCAAATCCTGGAGCACGTCTACAGCCAGTTGAGTGGCGTTCAGTGAGGAGTGCAATCAGAGCCACGTTTCATCGTCACAAACATTGATTGGGTGGGGCAAAAAGTCATTTTGTGAATGTTCACATTTGTTGAGGTTACACTGTATCGAAAACGCCATTTCTTAATTTGTTTTGGGGCTCCAGGAAGAGGAACTGTATCATGGGCTTATTTCTTCTTCTATGATTTTTTAAAAAATATTTATTATTGCAACGTCATGAAAACAGGACGATGCCATAAGACTGTTCTTTCAACCAATACACACTGGAAATATTTAAAGACACTTTTTTTTGTGTATTACAGTATCAGAAAATGAAAAGGTTTCTTCAGCCGTCATCTGTACTTCTTTCAAGGTGTCGGACGTTTCGCTTCTCATCCAAGAAGCTTCATCAGCAAACTAAAATCTTTTGCTGGTAGTTTCGGCCCTATATATATTCCTACTGTCCAGACGTGGCGGTGCCAGACTCTGCTATGATTGGTCCCTTTTCTCAAGTTGGGGGGGAGCACAGGACTACTCCCTGTGGCTACACTGATTACTTCTACTGTACTGACTGATTACTTCTATTGTGCTGCCTAAGTATGGGGTGTACGACTGGCCTGATTGCCCCTTTTGCTCTGGTATCACCTCATCAGCATAACTAAGCCTATGTTGCCTAAGAAGTCTGTTGTACGAACGATTCAAATTGAACCTCACCCCACCATAGCGATTTAGTGGAGGGTTTTGCTGTTTTATGAAAATAGCTTCTTTTACGCCCCTTTCAAACCATCTATTTTATTTAGCTAAGATTTAAAATCTGATATGATTTAAATAAGATTTAAAATCTATCTATAGCCTATGTTGCATAAGAAGTCGGTGGTAGGAATGATCCAAATTGAACCTCACCCCACCTTGGCGATTTAGTGGAGGGTTTTGCTGTTTTATGAAAATAGCTTCTTTTACGTCCCTTTTAAACCATCTATTTTCTTTTGCTAAGATTTTAACCTCATTGTCGTCAAATGAGTGGTTGCTAGCTTTTAGGTGCACATGTACTGCCAACATAGGGCCGCAACTACCAGCAAAATATTTTTGTTCGCTGACGAAGCCTCTTGTATAAGAAGCGAAACGTCCGAAACCTTCAAAGACGTACAGATGACGGCTGAAGAAACCTTTTCATCGATGGATGGACCACTCCTGTACGACTGAGAGCTTACACAGACGTATTATTAGAAAATAAATTCAATATTTTTTTTTGTCTTTTTTTATTATAAGAAGTGGAGAATGGTCAGACAAAGATGCACATACAAATAATGGTAATAAAAGAGCCAAAAAAAACAAAATTGTGGTTAAAATTCAGTTCTCATAACCAGAGGTAAAAAGGGGCTTATTTCTAACATTTGACAAGGTACAACAATAATGAATATCATAAAGGACTACATGCATTTTTTTTCATAATTGGGTTGGATATAAAAATAATACTATAGTGAGCCTGAATACGAATACGAATAAGAACGACTTCAGTTGAATATTTAAGACAGACTACACAGACTACACAAAAACGACGCATTTTACAATCCGTAAATGAATGGGACTTTTTGAAATGTAAAATAATACACAAGGTGACCCAAAAAGATGTGTACCCATAAAAATGTCAATTGTGGCTCCGATTAAAAAGCTATTTATTTCAAATTACAACCACATATTATTCAGTATATGGAAGACAATTCACCAGAGTTTCAGCTATTTATGTCACTTTTTAGTCAATTTATGGCTTTCCCAAGATGTGTGCCAAATGTCCACCATTTTAACGGTAGTTTCGGCTGTCCAGTTCGTTTCACTTCTTATCCAAGAAGCTTCGTCAGCAAACTAAAGTCTTACTGGTAGTTTCGGCCCTATATATATATATCCCTACTGTCCAAACGTGGCGGTGCCGGACTGTGCTATGATAGGTCCCTGCCCTCAGGTTGGGGGGAGCAGAGGACTACTCCCTGCGGCTACACTGATTACTTCTATTGTCCTGACTGAGTATGGGGTCTACGACTGGCCCGATTGCCCCATTTGATCTGGTATCACCTCATCAGCATAACCTTGTTGCCTAAGAAGTCAGTTATAGGAACAATCCAAATTGAACCTAACCCCACCATGGCGATTTAGTGAAGGGTTTTGCTGTTTTATAAAACAATAGCTTCTTTTGCTCTACTTTCAAATTTTCTTTCGCTAAGATTTTAAACCTCATTGTCATCAAAGCCACAAGTGAAATTTTCATGGTTACGCATCTTTTTGGGTCACCCGGTATATCCCCTCCCCCCCAAAAAAGAATTAAAAAAATCTGCGTTTATGTAAGGAAACAGTCTGTAGTGTTGTAAAAGAGCCACGGGTTAGACATTGTGGACGACTCCATTCGTTTTTGGTTTACAACCTTTTTTTTGTACCAAAAATGGCACTCAAAGCATTTTTTTTGGCGTTCATTTTCCTTAAAACGGTTAGCAATCCACAGCACAGTGCTATGATACCACGTGTAAACATATTAGATAAGGACCACAACATGGTGGCGCTCTGGTTCTGCGAGGTGAGGGGGCTGGTAAATACACAAAAACACTGACAAAATGGTTAAAAAACATTTGCGAATTAAAGTATACGTTTTCCCTTTAACCGAGTTTTGGAATCCTCAAATGGATTCTTGGCGCCATTTCGTTGACCGAGTGCCTAGATTGAAGTGAGTGGAGGAACTTCAAATTCTTTCAAACTCTTAAGGCATTTTAAAAAGTGTTCCAATGTATCACAAAACACCAGGTGAAATGATTTTAGCCACTCCGCACCGGAAATGGTTGCGGTATAATGCTACGCTAATGTCTCTTAGCTCTTTCCTTCCCTGTTTCTGGACTGCGTGAGAGTCAGAATGACCGTCACGCTAAAGGAATACAGTGATACCTTGGCTTACAAACTTAATTGGTTCCCAGACAGAGTGTGTAAGGCGAAAAGTGTGTATCCCAAAAATTAATTTCCCATAGGAAACCATTCAAATGAGAATAATCCGTTCCCAGGTCATCATAAAACGTAATTTTCTACTTTCTAATTTTAACCTTTCTGACTACACTCTGCCTTTGAACTATTAAAGTTGAAACGAGTCCAAATTTCACAGTTTTCTATCCATTTTGTCACTCTCTCTCTGTCGTCTGCCTGTCTCTTTAATGTTTAAACCACCTCCCCTCACTGCTGCGTTCTTAACCAATCACGTGGCTTTAACCGACGACTGGGGATAGAGGACAAAAACAAGCCAGTTGCCATTTTCATGTTAGGAGAAGGGGCTAGTTCGCGAACGACACGTCACTCTTTGTGACAGCTCCGTGTGTATCCCGAAAAATAGTTTGTATGCAAAGGTAAAATATTCATAAATGTAACGTTCGTAAGCCAAGGGGTTCGTAAACCGAGGTATCACTGTACTTTAAAAAAGTGTATTCGGTATTTTGAAGGAGTTGAATTAAAAACTTGTCCAACTGTTGGGCTATTCCACTTTGGTGATTTCCACCCCCCCCCCCCCAAAAAAAAATGGAAGTGTGACATAAGAATTTCACATTACGGACAAAAAAAAGATACAAGCGCTGCCAGCAGCGTCGTTATTTCAGGCACTGCGTGTGTAAAATGGTTTCTAACATCGGGGTCATCGGGACATAGATTGAAACAAAACGGGTTAAACGTGCATTTGTCAAGTGATGCTAGCATCACGGACATGCTATAAGGAAAGACTGGAGTGAACCCATTGAAAAGGCAAAGAAACTGAAGGCTATTTGGTGGCTATATTCTTGATTTCCAGTTTAAAGGACAACCGACGCCTCCGGACATGTTGTGTCCATAATTTGTAAAATCACTTCAAATGACTTCTACTGAGCGTATTTTAGGATTAAGATACCACCGCATGTAGCGATGTTTTACATTTTAAGACTCGCGCTGAATATTCAGGAAGTCTTGTTATCGAGTTGATGATTCCTGACGTGACGTCACTCAAGGAACGCCCCGGACCGAAAAAGTGACACACAATGCATTTTGGGTACTTTGTTTGGTCTGAAAACTTCGTGTTGATGCCGAAATTAGAAGGAAAACACATAAATAATGAGATGGTGAATCGTTGTGTGTTGCACCAAGACTACTATTTGATATTAGTTGACACAAAATTCCCAGCAGACAAATCAGCCCATTTCCAACGGAGCTTGGGCGCCATCTTGTGCATTTTCTGGAGTCCTGACGGCTCGAATTGATACGGAAGGACTCCTTTAATGGATTGCAAACATTTATGCTTTCCTCTTCAGAACTATTTGAATCATATTCATAACCGGATGAGTAACAAGAAAGTATCTTCTCCGAATCTGAAGCCATTGTTTTCATTCTAGAGCAAGGCAAAGAGGTCCTGGCGTGACATCACGAGTAAGGGGGCGGGACCTTCTGAAACTCGGTATCTCCGAGGTCATTTTGAAGTACTTTTGGGACACTTTAAGTCATTTTTATTGGCGTTTTGCATTTAACTGTGCATTTTCTGGGACGCTACATTGGAGTTCTGACGGCTTGAATTGATACGGAAGGACTTCTTTAATCGATTGCAAACATGTATGCTTTCCTCTTCAGAACTATTTGAATCATATTCGTAACTGGATGAGTAACAAGAAAGCAATTAACTAAAAATATCAGCCTGTGTGTTTTGGGTATTTTCGATGCTATAAAACGTTTTTCTGATGTCAGTTAGGAAAACAAAAAAATGGTGTCGGTTGTCCTTTAAACTAGCGATCAAGGTTCTGGAATAAATGCTCCAAATGCCTTCCACAGGTAACATTTGTTACTAAGAAAACATGAGGCTGCGACGGTGTGGTTCAAATCTCAAGTCAGATTTTTCTATTAAAAAAAAAAAATATCAGAGTGGCCAGCAGGTGTCGTCACTGAGGCGCTCAAATTTGAAACTGAGGGAGACGGGGGGAGGGGTATTGCATCAAACCTGAGCTTTGCATGCTTGCTTTGTCTCGGTCTAGAAATCATTGAGGATTCAAGAGTCCGTCCTCCATGATGGTGGGATCGGCTCTCATGTGGACCAAATTCCACCTTAGTGGGGCAACGGAACCAGTACCTCCACGTAGTTGAGTGGGAAAAATCCCGACTGGCTGTTGAGCATCCCCTCATACCAGTTCTCGTCAATCTGATTGGTCAGCGTGATGATGTCGCCCTCGCGGAAACCCAGTTCGCCCTCGTTCTCCGGTTCAAAGTCGTAGAGCGCCTTACAGCTGGGCTGCTCCGGGGCTGCGTTCGAGGAAAGTAGGAGTTTTTAAACCACAGTGTGTCACAACATCCTGAGGGTTGCTAGTGGCGTCATCGCCTCAGTCAGTGGTGGTTATTTAAAAAAAAAAAAATAATAATAATAATTAAACGCGACTCTACTTACACATTTTTAATTTTAACTCATTCACTGCCAGACAATGTGCAAAAATTTGTTTCCTCTCCAGTGCCAGGGTTTTTGTCATTGTCACTCAAATTGCAGGACCCCCAAAAAGATTGAGTTTTAGGACTATATAAACATTCAATTCAGAGTTTGAAACCTCAACAATTTAGTTTGTGTTCTGCTTTCTACGCAACACGTAGCCACAAACATGCTCCGCCCACTTTTACTCATGCAATGTTTGCTTCCGTAAAGAGAATCGGGCCCAGTGAATTGATCGTTCTGGTGATGTCATGGGGGAAGAGGACCAAGATCAGTCAGACAATGGCCAGCCAAGAGAGCTACACACACACACACACGCACACACACAGGCACACACACACACACACACACACACACACAGTCCTGTTTCAATGGTTTTGTGAGGTCCGGATAAGGAGTGAGGACCACCGTTGCTGATAAGTTTAAAGAAGAACTAGTGTTACATTTGAACACTAAATGTCACCCCATTTCCCACGTCAACTTCTTTAAAAACAAAGAAATAAAAAGTGGAGTGAAGACTCTGAAAGGGTACATTCAAAGTCCTCACCGCTGTGGTGAATTTGGTTAAAATATCGTTTTACTTTTTGTGGTATGAACTTTTTCCTCTCATTAAACACGCGCACACACACACACATAAACACACACAGTGAGTAAAAAGTGTGCGTATCCAAGTGAAATGAAAATACACACCAAAAATCATTTTGGGTGAATTTGTGAGGACCTCTCTGAAACTTTAGCAGATGCATCGACCCTCTAGAAGCCTTTAGAATGAAAAATGTGAGGACTGACCAAAAGGTCCTCACATGTCAAAAATGTCCTCACTACGTATGGTATAAAATGTTAGTGGTCCTCAAGGGATTAGTCATACAAACACACACACACATTCTTGTTTCAATGGTGTTGTTAGGTCCGGATAACTCCAGATAAGGAGTGAGGACCACCGTTGCTGATAAGTTTAGAGAAGAACAAGTGTTACATGTGAACACTAAATGTCACCCCATTTCCCACTTCAACTTCTTTAAAAACAAAGCAATAAAAAGTGGACTTGAAACGGAAATAACAGCAGGAGTGAGGACTCTGAATGGGTACATTCGAAGTCCTCACCCCTGCAGTGAATTTGGTTAAAATATCATTTTACTTTTAGTGGTATGAACTTTTTCCTCTCGTTAACTACGCACACACACAAACATAAACACACACATTGAGTGTGTGTATCCACCAAGTGAAATGAAAATACACACCAAAAATAATTTTGGGTGAATTTGTGAGGACCTCTCTGAAACTTTAACAGGTGCATATATAGACCCTCTAGAAGCCTTTAAAATGAAAAATGTGAGGACCGACCAAAAGTTCCTCACTACGTATGGTATGAAATGTTAGTGGTCCTCACAAGAATAGTCATACAAAGACACACGCGCGCCAGATGTGTGACATATCCCTGCTCGAGTTTCGCTGACTCATGATGGTGTTGCGCAATCGCGTTGGAAATGGCTGGAATGTTTCTCGGCTCAGTTTCACAGAAAACAGACGTGTCCTCAAATCGCCGCTGCGTTTTTTTCCCCCCCGAAATCGTCGGCCATTTTGTGCGTCCTCTCTTCCAAAATGAATTAATGAGTGTCCTCACCTGAGTTGCGAGAAGGGGGCGGAGCCATCGAGGTGGTGTAGCCCCCGTTGGAGTGGTTGTCTTCACCGAAGTCAAACAGAGGTTTGGGTTTGGGCGTGTATTCGCGTCGTGGTCGGGACTGGGCCTCGTTCATCCTGGTGGGAAAGATTCAGCATGTCAATCACGTGACGGCTTGTCAATCACGTGACGCTTTTGATTCGGCAATCGTATCCGTCAGTTTGTGTGGAGTCGTCATTGCAGTACCACACTTGGCCACAAAATGTTGGGTGGCGCTGTGGTCTACTATCAAGTCAGTCAAAAAAGGCTTTAAACGTATTTGTTGCCATTCCCGAATTTAGTAGTGTAAAAAGTGTAACCGGTTTGAGTGATTATAAGCCAACTCTTAGCTAGCTAGCTAGCTAGTTTTCCATCTATTTAAGTTACTTCAGGATTGAGTGTTTATTAGATACCTCTTAGCTAGCTTTCTATCTATTTGAGTTACTTCCGGGTTGAGTGATTATTGGCTAACTCTGAGATAGCTAGCTAGCTTTTTATCTATTTGAGTTACTTCCGGGTTGAGTGATTATTAGCTAACTCTTAGCTAGCTAGCTTTCTATCTATTTGAGTTTCTTCCAGGTTGAGTGAACGCCGGCGCGTGTGGCTGCCGCTGCTCATCCACAGGAAAACTTAAACTGTGACTGTAAAGTGACCTTGAGAGTTTTGAAAGGCGCTTAGAAATCAAATGTATTATTATTATTATTATCATTTTGTACAGCGAATAGATAGCTAATAGCTAGCAAATAGCTATTAGCTAGAGAACAGATAGCTAATAGCTAGTGAATAGATAGCTAATAGCTAGCAAATAGCTATTAGCTCAAGAATAGATCGCTAATAGCTAGCGAATAGATAGCTAATAGCTCGCAAATAGATAGCTGATACCTAGCGAATACAGCTAATACAAAATGAATAGATAGCAATTATAAACCAATATGTATGTATTGCATTGTATTTTGGACAGTCGCCCCCATTTAAATCTCAGATAACTCCAGATTCATACAACTTAGGAATTAACTATATTTGTCCTGATGAAAGTCTAAGCTTTCTTACGCTGAATTGAACGTTTATGTCGTCCTAAAATGTAATAATTCTGTTGGTCCTGCAATTTGAGTGAAAATGACAAAAACCCTGGCACTGGAGTGGACACATTTTTGCACATTGTCCGGCAGCGAATGAGTTAGCGTTAGCGCCCGCACACCTTTCTCCAAGCTTGTCAGACAGCTCCTCCAGGACCTGAACCGCTTGCCGGTGATACTGCAGCTGAGATTCCACCAAAGACGAGAGCTGGCTCACTTGTTCAATCTAGACACAAAATGGCGTCCTGACCAAATTACAATCCAAGCAATCGGACGCTCGAGCGGAAATAATCCGAGCGAGCGCTCACGTCGGTCTCCAGCAAGTTATACATGCTGGTTTCGGCCACTTCCTTCGACTCGTGAAACTTCTCCAAAGCTTGTCGGATGTCCTCATCGGGAATTTTGCCCTGACGTTTTTTTTTGTAGTCGTAATCCAGGCGGCGACCTTCCAGTTTCTTGAGATGGTGCTGCGAGCGAAGGAATCACAAAATGTCTCCATAATAATAATAATAATAATAATAATAATAATAATAATAATAATAATAATAATAATACAAATAATAATACAAATAATAATAATAAATAATGCAAATAATAATAAATAATAAATAATAAAAATAATAATAATAAATAATAAAAATAATAACAATGATAACAACAATAATAACAACAATAATAATAACAATAATAAAAATAATAACAATGATAACAACAATAATAACAACAATAATAATAACAATAATAACTAATCATAATCACCATAATAATCATAAGCATCATAATAATAAGCATCATCAAAATAATCATCATAATCATAATAATCATCATCACCATCATAATAATCACCATCATAATATTCATAATAATAATAATAATATATTTCATTTATAAGCGCCTTTCAAAACTGTCATCATCATACTAACCATAATAACCATAACCATAATAATAATAATAATACAGTAAAGTCTCGTTATATCGATATCGGATATATCGATAGTCCCGGTTATATCGATACTATTTCTATGCACGCACGGAGAAAATTACATGCAAACAGGGTCGGATATATCGATAGTCCCGGTTATATCGATATTTTTTCGGACTCCCTTGAATATCGATATAACGAGACTTTACTGTAATAATAATAATAATAATAATAATAATAAGATATTTCATTTATAAGCGCCTTTCAAAACTCTCAAGGTCACTTTACAGTCGCAGGATCCTTTTTTTATGCAGGTGAGCAGCGGCAGCCACAATCGCCAGCATTCACTCTACCCAAAAGTTACTCAAATAGATAGAAAGCTAGCTAGCTAGCTAATTTATAGCTAATAGATAGCCAGCTAGACAGTTAACTAACTAGCTAGATTGTCATATAGCTAATAAATAGCCAGCTACAAAGCAAGCTAGCTAGCCAGATAGCTATAAGGCGCACTTAAAGTGAAGACAACATAAAGCGTCCGCTTTTCGCAAAATGCGGCATGTCACGTCGGGGGTTAAAATAAAAACCTGTATTTCTCGGAGGTCCTTGTCGCAGAGGCCTTGCAAGGGATCGATGAAATTCTGTTTGACGTCAATGTCCAGCGAGTCTTTCACTTCCGCCATTCTCTTCATGGCTTCCCCAACTTCCACCAGGGCGCCACCTGGAGGTGGATATGAACATCTCAGCGACACGATAAAGCGGCTTAACGTTTTGCAACCAAAAAATAAAATAAAAAATTACGAATTTAATTGGTTCCCAGACAGAGTGTGTAAGGCGAAAAGTTTGTATCCCAAAAAATTATTTCCCATAGGAAACCATTAAAATGAGAATAATCCGTTCCCAGGTCCCCATGAAAAATTATGTTCTACTTTCTAATTTTCTAAACCTTAAAGCTACAAAATATACCTTATTTTATGAATAATAAATGTGCTATGGTATTATAATTAAATAAATAAGAATTAAACACTTGCGATAATTTTACCTTGTTCCTCATCAATTGTGTTCCGTTTAGCAGGGTTGATAGCTCTTTGCATCAAGTGTACAGATGGTTTGTGCGATCCACACATTGTTCCACAATTGATGAGGAACAAGGTAATTTGTGGAGCCTGATTGATGGTATATTTTAACCTTGCAGTCTACACTCTGCCTTTGAACCATCATTAAAGTTGAAACGGGTGCAAATTTCACTGTGTTTTCGATCCATTTTCTCACTCTCCGTCGTCTGCCTATCTATTTTAATTTGCAGCTCTGTGTTTCTGTCACCCCGCCACTGCTGCATTTTTGACCAATCACGTGCAGCTTTAAACGAAGACTGGGGGCGGGGAATAGAGGACAAAATAAAGTCGGCAGCCATTTCCTTGTTAGGAGAAAGAAGTACAGATGATGGCTGAAGAAACCTTCTCTTCGACCTAACTTACCAAAGTTGGTCTCCTCTCCCAGTTCTCTCCCGTACTTGGTCATGCATTCTCCCAGAAGCCCCTCAGCTTGGGGGTAGCCGGGGTTCTTCACCTGACCGCGGATTTTCGACATGGTGTTCAACATGGACAGTTTGGCCCTCGATGCTACGACAGGGAACGGGAGAGAAAGAAGCTGATGAAAATCTCGCGTTGGAATATCGGAAATATGCAAAGAAAGGGCATTATTTGTCGCTCACCGGGGTTGGGTTGGAGATATTCAGATGTTTTGGAGATCATTTCTGCGACAGCCTTACTGGTCACGTCCACTTTCTACAAGGAAACGGCAAGAGATTCAATTGCAAATAAAATTCCAAGAATTTAACAAAATGTAAATTAAAAATAAAAAAAAAAAACGCTTGTTTCTATTCATAATTTTATTTGTGGTTTTATTTATGTGCCTGTTTTGTGATTGTATTAATACTACTATTACTACTAGTACTAATACTAATACTAATAATAATTGGATTGGCCTTTATTAGTCTCGCAGTGGAGAAATTTACTTTTTTAAATTTAATAATAATATATTGTCCTTGAGAGCTTTGAAAGTCGCTTATCAATAAAATTGATTATTATTATCATCAATAATAAATACAATACTAAACATAAGTATAAACATAATAATCTTCTTTTCCTATTAAAAAAAATACTAATCTAGTTATAATTTTATTTGTGGTTTTATTTAAGTGCCTGTTTTGTGATAATAATAATAATAATAATAATAATAATAATAATAATAATAATACATTTTATCTATAAGCGCCTTTCAAAGCTCTGAAGGACACTACAAAATTACTGGAGAGGTAAAGTGTCCTTGAAAGCTTTGAAAGGCACTCATAAATAAATGCATTATTATCATCATGATCATTATTATTGTTATTATTATTGAACACAATAATAAACATAACAATAAAAGGAATAATAATCTTTTTCTACTAAAAAATAATAAATATATCTCTTGTTACTATTCATAATTTGATCCATGGTTTTATCTATGTGCCTGTTTTGTGATTGTCATAATAATAATACTAATAAAAATAATTGTCATAATAATAACAATAATAATACATTTTATTTATGAGTGCCTTTCAAAACTCTCAAGGAGACTACAAAATTACTGGAGAGGTAAAGTCTCCTTGAGAGCTTTGAAAGGCGCTTTTCAACAAAATTGATTATTATTATCAATAATAAACATAATTATGACAATCATATTTTCCTATAAAAAATTAGATAAGGAATGAGCAAGGATTTTCTTGAAATTGACGGTTGGCTTTATTTAAGTACTAGGTACTTAAGTACTAAGACCCCCATTTTGTTTTTGCGATTGTTAGCTACTCGCTTTGTTCCATTTTTTTTGAAACCAAGACATTGCCCGCTTACCCGCTCCAGATCTCTGAAGTCGTCATCAAGTTTGGTTCCTTCGGCGCCGCCAACTTTCTCACTCACCATCTAGCGGCGGCAGAGAGGAGGAAGACAAAGAGCCATGGGGGTTAGAAAATGGAGGACAGGGGGTGGAGTATAAAAGGGTGAGCTCATTTCATGAGGCCCATAAGGTTTTAATAGACACATCCACACACTTGATCGACAGACAAAGCGCCGCCATTTACTTAACGGGATTGTTTTTGGTGCAAAAAACAAAAAACAAATTCTACAGCCTTTTTGAGGTCCATTCCGTTGCTTTTAACTCATTCAACATATTAGCTAGCTAGCTTTTAGCTATCTATTAGCTAGCTAGCTAGCCTTCTATCTTTTTGAGTGACTTCTGGGTTGAGTGACTGCTGTCGCCTGTGGCCGCCCAGAAAAACTGATCCTGTGTGTGAACTTGTGTGAACTTGAGAGTTTTGAAAGGCGCTTTGAAATTAAATGGATCTAGCTAGCTATTAGCTATATCGCTAGCTAGCAAGCTATTTGAGTCAGGAAACATATTAGCTGGCTACCTTTTAGCTATCTATTAGCTAGCTAGCTAGCCTTCAATCTTTTTGAGTGACTTCTGGGTTGAGTGAATGCTGGCGCGTGTGGCTGCCGCTGCTCACCCACAGAAAAACTGACCCTGTGACTGTAAAGTGAACTTGAGAGTTTTGAAAGGCGCTTTGAAATTAAGTGGATCTCGCTAGCTATTAGCTATATAGCTATCTAGCAAGCTATTTGAGTCAGGAAATATATTAGCTGGCTAGCTTTTAGCTATCTACTAGCTATCTATTAGCTAGCTAGCTAGTCTTCTATCTTTATGAGTGACTTCTGGGTTGAGTGAATGCTGTCGCCTGTGGCCGCCCAGAAAAACTGATCCTGTGACTGTCAAGTGAACTTGAGAGTTTTGAAAGGCGCTTTGAAATTAAATGGATATAGCTAGCTACTAGCTATATCGCTAGCTAGCAAGCTATTTGAGTCAGGAAACATATTAGCTGGCTACCTTTTAGCTATCTATTAGCTAGCTAGCTAGCCTTCAATTTTTTTGAGTGACTTCTGGGTTGAGTGAATGCTGGCGCGTGTGGCTGCCGCTGCTCACCCACAGAAAAACTGACCCTGTGACTGTAAAGTGAACTTGAGAGTTTTGAAAGGCGCTTTGAAATTAAGTGGATCTCGCTAGCTATTAGCTATATCGCTAGCGAGCAAGCTATTTGAGTCAGGAAATATATTAGCTGGCTAGCTTTTAGCTATCTACTAGCTATCTATTAGCTAGCTAGCTAGCCTTCTATCTTTATGAGTGACTTCTGGGTTGAGTGAATGCTGTCGCCTGTGGCCGCCCAGAAAAACTGATCCTGTGACTGTCAAGTGAACTTGAGAGTTTTGAAAGGCGCTTTGAAATTAAATGGATATAGCTAGCTACTAGCTATATCGCTAGCTAGCAAGCTATTTGAGTCAGGAAACATATTAGCTGGCTACCTTTTAGCTATCTATTAGCTAGCTAGCTAGCCTTCAATCTTTTTGAGTGACTTCTGGGTTGAGTGAATGCTGGCGCGTGTGGCTGCCGCTGCTCACCCACAGAAAAACGGACCCTGTGACTGTCAAGTGAACTTGAGAGTTTTGAAAGGCGCTTTGAAATTAAATGGATCTAGCTAGCTATTAGCTATATCGCTAGCTAGCAAGCTATTTGAGTCAGGAAACATATTAGCTGGCTACCTTTTAGCTATCTATTAGCTAGCTAGCTAGCGTTCAATTTTTTTGAGTGACTTCTGGGTTGAGTGAATGCTGGCGCGTGTGGCTGCCGCTGCTCACCCACAGAAAAACTGACCCTGTGACTGTAAAGTGAACTTGAGAGTTTTGAAAGGCGCTTTGAAATTAAGTGGATCTCGCTAGCTATTAGCTATATCGCTAGCGAGCAAGCTATTTGAGTCAGGAAATATATTAGCTGGCTAGCTTTTAGCTATCTACTAGCTATCTATTAGCTAGCTAGCTAGCCTTCTATCTTTATGAGTGACTTCTGGGTTGAGTGAATGCTGTCGCCTGTGGCCGCCCAGAAAAACTGATCCTGTGACTGTCAAGTGAACTTGAGAGTTTTGAAAGGCGCTTTGAAATTAAATGGATATAGCTAGCTACTAGCTATATCGCTAGCTAGCAAGCTATTTGAGTCAGGAAACATATTAGCTGGCTACCTTTTAGCTATCTATTAGCTAGCTAGCTAGCCTTCAATCTTTTTGAGTGACTTCTGGGTTGAGTGAATGCTGGCGCGTGTGGCTGCCGCTGCTCACCCACAGAAAAACGGACCCTGTGACTGTCAAGTGAACTTGAGAGTTTTGAAAGGCGCTTTGAAATTAAATGGATCTAGCTAGCTATTAGCTATATCGCTAGCTAGCAAGCTATTTGAGTCAGGAAACATATTAGCTGGCTACCTTTTAGCTATCTATTAGCTAGCTAGCGTTCAATTTTTTTGAGTGACTTCTGGGTTGAGTGAATGCTGGCGCGTGTGGCTGCCGCTGCTCACCCACAGAAAAACTGACCCTGTGACTGTAAAGTGAACTTGAGAGTTTTGAAAGGCGCTTTGAAATTAAGTGGATCTCGCTAGCTATTAGCTATATCGCTAGCTAGCAAGCTATTTGAGTCAGGAAATATATTAGCTGGCTAGCTTTTAGCTATCTACTAGCTATCTATTAGCTAGCTAGCTAGCCTTCCATCTTTTTCAGTGACTTCTGGGTTGAGTGAATGCTGGCGTGTGTGACTTTTATAACGCCGATGATTTACAGCCTTGGGTTGCAGAATAACCGCGTGACCCATTTTGTAAAGCACAATAAACACAAAATACACTTTTTTTAAATCCTTACGTTGTACGCATACTTTTGCTAGCCATCTGTTTCGGGTTTCAGAATCGACTAAAAATTAAAAAAAGAAAAGGTAATATCCATATCTGGCAAATGTCACAGGAGGATCATAGAATCATGAAAAAAATAGTTTGAATTCTTGCTAAAACTGGAATGCCTTTTGGAATTACATTTTTGGAAGGTTGGGGCTAAGGTTGAAACGTAGCCTTGAGGCAGTCACGCTAAAAGATTGTCTTTGCTAACGCACAGAAATCCAACATTCACGTCTACGGGGGATTCTGGGTTCCCATAGGAAACCATTAAAATGAGAATAATCCGTTCCCAGGTCACCCTAAAACATAATTTTCTACTAAATAAGCCTTACAACTACACAAAATATACCTTATTTTATGTATAATAAATGTGCTACGGTATTATAATTAAAGAAATAAACTGCACCGTATAATAAAGTTGTTTTATTTACCTTTGTGATGGTCGTTGATGGCTTGATGAAATGGAGTGGCTGCTTTCATCAGCATTAAACACTTGATGAGGAACGTAGCCTTCTTCTTTCACCATCTTGAGGAATGATCCCTTGTAGGTGCTTTCTCTGCGATCATTTTGTCTAGTTCCTCATCAATTGTGTCTGTTTAGCTGGGTTGATAGCTTTTTGCATCAAGTGTACAGATGGCTTGTGCGGGTTATTTGTGGAGCCTGATGTATGGTATATTTTGTGGATCAACAAAAAAAAAGCCCGTTTTGAAATCCGCTTCAAAGACAACCAGAATGAAATCATTTTTTGTAGCATATCACAAGACAAATAGAACGTAAAAAAAAAGGAAAAAGAAAGGATGTGCGCACTGCTAGGCACTGATATCCAGTCCTGCTTCCTGTATGCCTCCAGTGAGGAAAATCCGAGCTGAGTCAACTGTTATTGAGACGAGGGAAAACAAAGGAGGTACAGTGATACCTCGGTTTACGAACCCCCTTGGCTTACGAACTATTTCGGTTTACAAATGTTAAATGTATGAAAATTTTACCTTGGCATACAAACTATTTTTCGGGATACACATGGAGTTGCCACAATGAGTGATGTGTCGTTCGCGAACAAGCCTGTTCTCCTAAAAGAAAATGGCAGCCAGCTTGTTTTGGCCCTCTATTCCCCTGCCCCAGTCGTCGGTTAAAGCCACGTGATTGGTCAAGAACGCAGCAGTGAGGGGAGGTGGTTTAGACATTGAAGAGACAGGCAGACGACAGAGAGACAGTGAGCAAATGGGTAGAAAACAGTGACATTTAGACTTGTTTCAACTTTGATAGTTCAAAGGCAGAGTGTAGACTGCAAGGTTAAAATTCCCATCAATCAGGCTCCACATATATCCCGCACAAGCCATCTGTACACTTGATGCAAAAAGCTACCAACCCAGATAAACAGAACACAATTGGATTGGATTGGATTGGATTTGCCTTTATTAGTCTCGCAGTGGAGAAATTTACATTTATATTTATTAATTTACATTTATATTTAATTTATTTATTTAATTTGTTTAATTATAATATCTTAGCACATTTATTATACATAAAATAAGGTATATTTTGTGTAGTTTTAAGGCTCAGAAAATTAGAAAGTAGAAAATTATGTTTTATGGGGACCTGGGAACGGATTATTCTCATTTTAATGGTTTCCTATTGGAAATTGATTTTTTGGGATACACACTTTTCGCCTTACACACTCTGTCTGGGAACCAATTAAGTTCATAAGCCAAGGTATCACTGTAAATATTGCCCAGCTAACTTTGATCATCCATCTTTTAGTGTCAATTGCAAATACTTTGCCTGTATTTTTTTAAGTCTAAAAATAAACTTCCTCTGGCTTAGCGCCTTGATTTCATTTTATGTCTACACACAGTCGCAAATCAGATCTACGGTCGCATAGTGTGGAAAATGACTCCCGTGGAAAATTAAAGGCAGATATTTTGGTTTCATTTTTGTGGTTTGAGTTCATCGATTCATTGTATCAGCTTTTGAAACATGTCTACCGTCTACTTCTGTTGTTTATTTACACAAGCTCGCCTGATATTGCAACACGTTCTAACCGTCAGGGATCTGTCTGTTTTCTTGACAGGAAGCGCGAGGCAGAAACCAAAATGTCTTTCCTGCTTAGATCAGCAGGGGTGGTGAAAAAAAAAACACATTCTTATAGAGAATCCTGGCCCGAGTTGAGTAGGAGAAATAGTCGTAGATGTCCCATATTTACTATAAATACTCATACCTTTACAGTCACAGGAGTTTTTTTGTGGGTGAGCAGCGGTGGCCACACGCGCCAGCCTTCACTAAAGCCGGAAGTAACTCAAATAGAAAGCTAGCTAGCTAGCTAATAAATAGCCAATAGATAGCTACCTAGATAGCTAATACATAGCTAGATAGCTAGTAGCCAGCTAAGTAGTAGATAGCTATTAGATAGCCATTAGATAGCTATTGAATGTAGCCAAAATCCAGTGTCATCTCGTGCTGAAATATTTTAAATAATTGCTTGTGGTGTGTATTAAGTAAGTAAAATAATTTAAACAAATTACCTTTGTTTTTTTTCTATCTCTGTTTTTATTCTTGCTAAAAGTAAATAATTATGTGTCAGGTTGTGTTTGTCAGGTTTATTATCGCTTAATAAGGGGAATTGCAATCATTAATAAGGGGTAATACTCGATCATATGTAAATATTCTTTATCGCTGCGTACGGTCAATTATGAAAACATAATGTACGCATGCGCAGTAAACTGCATTTCCGCTTGTGTTAGCGTTCTTTTTTCATCATTTCAAATAATGTACGGTGTACTACAACTTTTATACGGGAATTGTAATCATAAAGGCAGTTATTGGGTTGACAGGTATGAATACTCATCGATTGTATGGCCAAAGATATCAGTGGGAGGTCCACAATCTATGTCCCTTGGCTGATTTGTGAAACTCCTAGATTTAAATAACCAAAAAAAAAAAAGTTCACGACACAGCTGGAGTGGAAAAAGGGTCATCAGGTCTTCCAGAAAGTTGACACATTTCCAAATACGTTGAAAAGTTGTTTGCTTCTCAACCGTGACTCATCGCGAGGCTGAAAGAACGATCGGTCGGTTGGTTGGTGACCTTTGGTATATAAAAAAAAAACATTCAAAGGGAAAGAAACGCCATGAAGATCCACCTCCACTTTAATTAGCTTCGGGGTGTGGGAGAAGGAGAACAAACACACGAAACATACTTAAAAAAACAACAAACGCATCGTGGAATGCAACATTTGCTTTTTTACGTGTTAGTGCACATGGAACAAAACTGAGGTTCACAGTTAATCATCATTAGCATAAACTCAATCGCGTTAGCTTGGATGCTAAGCGAAGCTAACTACGAGAGTTTGTTAGCTAGCCGAACTCAAGCAGGGGTAGTGGTGGCGAACAGGGCTGAAGAAGAAAAGTTGCACAAACCTGACTGGCTTTATAAAACTGCTTCTTTAAGCCTGCCACGGACATTTTGGCAGTGTCTTCCAACTTCACGGCGTTTTCGTGGCGTGAACTTGTCCGAAGTTGGCCGCGGAGCGTTGGAGGGGGTAAAACCAGTGGAAATGATTCGGAGGTATCATAGGATTGCACAGATGTCCGTCAACTGGGTCGGGACACGCCGACTGTCCACGTCCACGGGAGTGTCGTCCCACTGTCACCGGACATAAAAACACTCTCGGATGTTCCCGACGTGTAATTTAGTCCAGTGGTGAATTGTGGAGAGTTTCCACGTATACACACAAACAAATCTGTAGAGGAATGAAATGATTGTGGGGCCAGTTCCAGAGTGTGTTGGATGGGTGGTGTTTATAGCTCTTGCATTGGTTTTTGCTTCCACCATGTGGTTGCGATTGGAAATGCAGGCGAGGTGACCAAACCAGATGTTTCTTATTGTTGCTGTTGCGTTTTGAGAGTGTGCTAATCGCCGTGTCACCCCCATTTATACGCTTTCACCGTATTTTATAAGTGTTTGTAATCATTTTGAATTGTGTACGCCGTATAAAAACTTTTATACGGCGGTTATCGAGTCTTTGTCAATGAAGCATGACACGGCTTCATCATATTCATATTCATCATTGCTTCATATTGATGGTGATAGCGATTTCATCTGTGCTGTATGTCATATATATTAGCATATTTGACAATAAAGCTGACTGATTTTTGACTTTGACTTTGAAATACGCATGCGCGTCACATTGTTTTCGTTTGATTTTATATTTCCGTTTCCGGATTTGAAGTCCGGTATTTGTGTTGCAATCGAGGAATCAACCGGTTACATACCTGTCAATTTATACATATTGCCCATAATCTATATATATTTTTGATCATTTCAAATAATGTATGGCATACTATAATTTATATACGGGCGAAAAAAATCTTACAAGGACCATTTTGGCTCAAATCTAGTTCATCTCAACTGCCGGTAGCCAACGACAATGGTGCCGCCGATCGCTTCTATTGTCATGGCAAACCAGCAAAAGTAATCCTCAATCGTTTATATATTTTTTTTATCGCTGCGTAAAGTCGGATTGATAAAAGCATAACGTGCTGTATTTCTGCTTGTGTTAGCGTTTCTTTATCATTTCAAAAAAAAATGTACGGGGAATTACAACTTTTATACGGGAATAGTAATCATTTATAAAGGCAGCTGTTAGGCAAGGTTGACAGGTATGTACCCCATCGATTCATAAAAAAAAACATAATTCAACAATAATGAGAAAGAAAACGGATTTCACTTGCATCCGTCGATTCACTTTGATGTTCTTTTTCAAAATAAAACGACCAAAGCCACAATATTAGCACTGGCATTGTCATCAAAGAACAATAACAATCCCAATTTTAGCACTGGCATTGTCATCAAAGAATAATAAAGCTTGGCCAAAACAAACATGCGGATCAAACCTCTAAAGATGGAGGACACTGATTTGCTGTGGGAACCGCTTGGAGGGAAAAGCCGACAGGGAAAAGAAGATTGTCATCAAAGAATATTAATAATAGTACTGTTCATTTATAAGCGCCTTTCAAAACTCTCAAGGTCACTTTACAGTCACAGGATAAGTTTTTCTGTGGGTGAGCAGCGGCAGCCACTTTCATGTTTATAGTTAATTTAATTTCATGTATTTTAATGCATTTTATTTTAAGGTATTTTAAGTTATTCTACTTTATTGTATTTTGTTGTTTTTTTAGTATATTTTATTTTATTTATTTAGTATATTATATTTGATTTTGTTTTATTTTATTGCATTGCATTTCTCAGCGAAGCTCAGCATACATTTGTTTTCAATGCATTGGCTTCATCAAGACAGAAAACTTCCGGGTAGAGTGAAGGCTGGCGCGATTGGCTGCCGCTGCTCACCCGCACAAAAGAATCCAGTGACTGTAAAGTGTCCTTGAGAGTTTTGAAAGGCGCCTATAAATGACATGTATTATTATTATTATTAAATTCAGCCCACTTAAAAACCAGATTAGAAACAATGTTACGGTTGACCAGTAGGTGTCAGAAAAGCACTACTTTTGTACGACGTACGGATAGAAGTCAATACAGGGAGAATTCGCTACCTCGCGCTGCATTTATCGCGGTTTTAGTGCAACGCAGATTTTTTTTACAGTGAAAAAAATGTTAAAAATTAAGAAAAAAATGCCGAATGGCTGAAGTTTTGTACATGATTGATTGATTTCCAGCGCTGACGTCCCCCAATGACTGCACAATTAACGACTTTTTGTCAAGTCGCCGTTAACTATTCCTGATGACGGGCGCCGGAACATGCAGCTAAAGTTTAGCTGCAGCTAACAGATAGCAAATAGTAGAGTTTAGCTGCTAAACTCTACTATATAAACTTTAAGTCATTTTTATTGGCGTTTTGCATTTGATCCAAAATATCAGCCTGCATGTTTTGGGTATTTTAGATACTATAAAACGTTTTTCTGATGTCAGTTAGGAAACAAAAAAAATGGTGTCGGTTGTCCTTGAACTATTCATTTCATTGAAGAATGATCAATCACTCCAACCGCCATCTTTAATTGTAAAAAGATTTTTATTACATTCTTAAACCCACAAAGTATATCACCATTGTGCAATAACACTTTTTGTGTTCATAACCGTTCTGGCTCTTTTAGCCATGACATAAATTACTTCTCATTTTCAACCTATCATGATTCAATAATAATAATAATAATAATAATAATAATCTTAAAATCGACAATATTATACACAGAATGATCATGACCCAAAAAAAAAAGTTAAGGGAGACATGTTTTAAAAATGCTGTTTAAAAAAATAGAATTACATCTCTCTGAAAGATGAAAAAGACACTAAACTGATGAGGAAAATATGACGGTACATAACGGGAGATCACATTAAAAACCAAGACAAGGATGAGAGATTATAATTCATATTTTATAAGCATTTGACATTCCTCCCTCTTTTTTTTTCACATGTTTCTTGACTTATATCAATATCCTATCGAATCTATAACGCCAACTGTCTGGACAACGACAATAATCAAAAAGAGTTAAAAATCTTTGATACTTTATATATTCCGACATTCGCCAGAACACCAACTGTACACAGTGATGAAGGTTCAAAGGTCATCGACAGTTTGTTTGCCGGCGAATGTGCCACGGCAGGATAGGATAGAGCTTGAGTGGTCACCCTGAGGAACTTCAAACGGGAATTTTTCATCCCGTGATCATTGAGATGGAGGGGGGATTTTTTTGGGGAGTGGGGGAGGGGTGTTGAAAGGTGAATTAACATTCTAAGACAAAGTATTGCACCTTGTTACAATCCAGCCAACCCAGCGTATGAGTTGGCTGTCAATTTCTCATATTAAAATCTCATTTAAAAAAAAAGAAGCAAAAAATGGATGAAAAAAATGGATGCTACTTCATGGCAACAAAAATTGCACAATCCCATTTTGCCGCCACTAAAACGGCATCTGATTCATGTTTTTTTTTGTAGTTTTAATCCTACTTGAGATCATTCGTCCCCATTGTCGGACGAATAAAGGTTTTCTGATTCTGTATAACCGCAACGTCGCAGCATCGCCACGTAAATCCGACCGAAGTACAGTGACACCTTGGCTTCCGAACTTAATTGGTTCCCAGACAGAGTGTTTGGTGAAAAGTGTGTATCCTAAAAATTAATTTCGCATAGGAAACCATTAAAATGAGAATAATCCGTTCCCAGGTCCCCATAAAACATCATTTTCTACTAAATAAGCCTTAAATACTACACAAAATATACCGTATTATACGTATAATAAATGTGCTATGGTATTATAATTAAAGAAATAAACAGTACTGTATAATAAAGTCATTTTATTTACCTTTGTGATGGTTGTTGATGGCTTGATGGAATGGAGTGGCCGCTTTCATCAGCATTAAACACGTGATGAGGAACATAATCTTTCCCCATCTTGAGGAATGATCCCTTGTCGGTGCTTTCTCTGCGATAATTTTACCTAGTTCCTCATCAATTGTGTTCTGTTTAGCTGGGTTGATAGGGTTATTTGTGGAGCCTGATTGATGGGAATTTTAACCTTGCAGTCTACACTCTGCCTTTGAACTACCAAAGTTGAAACGAGTCCAAATTTCACTGTTTTCTATCCATTTTGTCACTCTCTCTGTCGTCTGCCTGTCTCTTTAATGTTTAAACCACCTCCCCTCACTGCTGCGTTCTTGACCAATTACGCGGCTTTAACCAACGACTGGGGGCGGGAAATAGAGGACAAAAAAAAAATGTCGGCCTCAAAAACACGCCTCAAAATCTCGATGAAATTCGAAGTGCTTTGTTGATAAACTAATTGAATTTATGTATCACGAGGAAGTAAAAAAACAAAAAACAGATTGACGATGGAAATCAAGTGAATTAGAATTTGCAGTCAGGGTTAGCGATAGATAATAAATCCCCCTCTAAGCAACGTCTAAGGAGCTTACATAAAGCGGCGGTCCATCTGTCGACTTTCTATCCTTTGGCTCCGCCCCCTCTCAAATGAAAACATGCTGTAGCCATGGAGCACATCATGACAAATCCCGCTCTGGTCATTATTTCAGCTATCGGGGTTAAAACGGAGTCGAGGCGCAATGGATCCAACGGTGGAGATTTTTTGTTTGGTTTTGAAAACACGTAAATAAATAACATTTAAAATTAAAATTTTTGCTTAATGGTACATTCATGATATATATTTTTAAAGAAACATTTTTTTTTTTAGAATTTACCGACAGCTATCCTCGTTAAAATTAACAATAAATTAAACATTTTCATTCACATTGGACTGAAACTGTGCTTTCATGATAAATATGAATTATTTATGTTATATATATATATATATATATATATATATATATAGCCATGTTAGCAGTGTTTGTGTGTTGGTTTGTTGTGTCAAGATTAACGGTTCGGAACGTCGATGGATGTGCTTTGTGGATGAAAAAACAAACAAACAAAAAAATCTGTGCTAAGTGTGTGAAAAGAACAAAAAAAAATATTCTTTGAATCTTCCACCAGAGAGGCAGCTTTTTTGTGTGTCGGCATTTCGTGTGTGTCACCATTTTGTGTGTGCCGCCATTTTGTGTGTGGCGCAAGCACATTCGTCTCGGACAAATGGCTATATTTAGGTTATATTTGCGTTCTATTTTGAAATATAAAATGGAACCTTTTGATCTCAATTTATATTTTTGTCTTGGTTGCATTTGCAAAAGTGAAAAGATACACGGGACTGAGGTAAGAAACTACATCGAAAAGAGCCTGTTTAGATCTGGGTATGCTGAAGGGTAGAGGCAGCCATTTTGTATGTGGCGCAAGTACATTCGTCGCGGACAAATGACCATATTTGCGTTCTAGTTTGAAATATAAAATGGAATCTTTTGATCGCAATTTAGATTTTTGTCTTGGTGATATTTGCAAAAGTGAAAGGACGCACGGTACTGAGGTAATAAACTACATCGAAAAGAGCCTGTTTAGATCTGGGTATGCTGAAGGGTAAAGGTAGCCATTTTGTATGTGGTGCCATTTTGTAAGTAAGACAAATGGCTATATTTACATTATAGTTGCGTTCTATTTTGAAATATAAAATGGAACCTTATGATCTCAATTTAGATTTTTCTCGTGGTGGCATTTTGCAAAAGTGAAAGGACGCACGGTACTGAGCTAATAAACTACATCGAAAAGAGCCTGTTTAGATCTGGGTATGCTGAAGGGTTTGCTATGAAAAAAAAAACCATGTTTAAGTGCTTGTAAAATATTTTTTTTTTAAAAAGTGTGTGAGTTTGATCATGGTCCCTTTCCCCCCCAAAAAAAAGGTGACAACTGATGCTAAGTGAAAAGCGGTCGATTGCTACGAGAATGGCGGTTGAAAAAAAAAAAAAAAGGTGAGGTAAGTGAGGTACGTTCGTACTCTCATTTACATTCGGATTCAGGCCATGAGGCTGTTACTGAAAGCTTTAAAGGACAACCGACACCTCCGGACAAGTTGTGTCCATAATTTGTAAAATCACTTCAAATGACTTCTACTGAGCGCATTTGACAAAGATTCCACGGCATATAGCTATATTTTACATTTTAAGACTCGCGCTGAATATTCAGGAAGTCTTGTTTTCCAGTTGGTGACGATTCCCTAAGTGACGTCACGGAGGGAACGCCCCTGACTGAGAAAGCGACACACAATGCATTTTGGGTACTTTTTTTTCGTTTGAAAACACTGTGTTGATGGCAAAATTAGAAAGAAAACTACATAAATAACACAATGGTGAATCATTGTGTGTCGCAGCCAATGGCGGTAACACGCATAAAGAAGGTGTAAGTTGACACAAATTCCCAGCGGACAAATCAGCCCATTTCCAACGGAGCTTGTGCGCCATCTTGTGCATTTTCTGGGACGCTACATTGGAGTCCAGACGGCTCGAATTGATACGGAAGGACTTCTTGAATCAATTGCAAACATGTATGCTTTCCTCTTCAGAACTATTTGAATCATATTCATAACTGGATGAGGAACAAGAAAGCATCTCCTCCCTGAATCTGAACTCTCTGAAGCCATTGTTTTGATTCTGGAGCAAGGCAGTTTGTGAAAAAGTATCCTGGCGTGACGTCACGAACAAGGGGGCGGGACTTTCTGAATCTCCCTAGTTCCTGAGCTCCTTTTTGTGTCAGTTTTGGGACACTAAGTCATTTTTATTGATGTTTTGCATTTGACTAAAAATATAAGGATGCGTGTTTTAGGTATTTTAGATGCTATAAAACGTTTTTCTGACGTCAGTTAGGAAACAAAAAAAAAAATGGTGTCGGTTGTCCTTTAAATGGGCGTAGAGCAAAATGTGGTTGGGTGGGTGAGGGTGTGGAAGGGGTTACATTCAACCAGATAAACCGTTGTCGAAAATGACATCTACTCGAAAGGACTTAGAAAAATAATTTTAGGTGAAGGGGGATAAAAATTGTTTAGGCCACTTTTTGAATCCGGAATTCTCTTTGTGCCGGAAAGGGGGGGTTCGGTCGGGAGTTTCCGAGGACTGTATCCTAAAAAGTGGAGCGTTCAAGGATTGTCATTGGGTTTAAATTCTCTCTCTCAGGCTTTTTTTGCTTCTTCATCCAGTCTTAGATGCAGAATCGGGTTTTTTTGGGGGGCGGGGGGAAAATTTTTTTTTTTTAGGATTTTCTGTGCTAAGTGTGTGACATAGCTTAGCCTTCTGTCGAATCTGGGAAAGTCATTTCACTGCCAAACACCTCCCGGTAGAGCGGCGGGAAGGTGTACGCCGTCTCGGGGTGGACCAGACGGAAGAACTCCAGTTTGTCGATGTGGAGCTTGCAAATGGACTTCATGATCGGAAGTCTGGAGACCATCTGATGGAGACGCAAGTCAGTCAGAAAAATAAAATGAAAAGATCGGCCATACGCGTGGTTTCACGGTTTCCGAAGTGAAGTCTCACCTTAGCTAGTTTCTCTTCCGAAGCTCCGCCTTTTTGTAAGCAGCGCTGGAGGGCGACGTAAACTTTCTCTTGAAGTTTCTGGACCTGTTGCACGTCGGTTAGCCACGGTCGGTCTAAGAAAAAAAAAGAATAAGAATCATAAAAAAAATGTAGCATATTTTCCATATGAAGTGATACCTCAGTTTACGAACCCCGTTGACTTACGAACTTTTCAGTTTACAAACGTTACATTTATGAAAATTTTACACATTTATAGCACATTCATTATACATAAAATACGGTATATTTTGTGTAGTTTTAAGTCTTAGAAAATTAGAAAAGTAGAAAATTATGTTTTATGGGGACCTGGGAACGGATTATTCTCATTTTAATGGTTTCCTATGGGAAATTAATTTTTGAGATACACACTTTTCGCCTTACACACTCTGTCTGGGAACCAATTAAGTTTGTAAGCCAAGGTCTCGCTGTACAAGGAACATCCGACTTACGACCAGCTCAACTTACGACCGATGTGTGTAGTTTACCTTATAACGTCATGTATTTGTATTGCGTACATACTCATATCAGTTTTCAGTCTAATGTTCCACGCCTTAAGTCACAGCTGATTTGCTCCTTTTGAAATGAGGTCATTCCCGCTCATGTATAAATAACCTCTCACTCTCACACACACTCTCACACACACTCACTCTCACTCTCTCAAATTAATAAATTCGGCAATGGCAGCGAATGAGGTTTAAATGTTTTTTTTGTAGAAGTTTTCATGGAATATTTTGTCCTTCAAATTTTCCAAGCATGATTTTAGCGCTAATATATATCCGCAGCGTTCATCTGTCACCTGGCGAGAGCAGCACAGCGGCGGTGAAGAGGGCCATTTCCTCGTCAGACATCTGGATACGACTCAGACTTTTGGCCAAGTCGAACACGGCCGTCACGAGGTCATCGCAGCCTGGTGGGGGAAAAAAGGGGGAGGGGTAGAAAGGGCGCGTTAGCCTTGTCACGGGTTTACAAAGGAAAAAAAATGCGATAAGTGAGAGGAAAGGGTGTCGCTCACCGAGTGCCTTAAAAAAGTGAGCGGGGGCGAACCTTCCGTCAAAAAGGAAGGTGTTATTGACGGGGTTATAGGCCCGACACATTCGGATCAGAAGGACGTCCATGCAACCTGTTTGACAGAAGACGAAAAAAAAATAAAAATAAATCACAACCAAAGTCAGGAATGGAACGTTAATAATAGTAGTAATAGTAATAATCATAATAGTAGTAATAGTAATAGAAGTAATAGCAGTAATAATAGTAATAGCAGTAATACTAGTAATAATAGTAGTAATAGAAGTAATAGTAGTAGTAAAAGTAGTAGTAGTAATAGTAGTAATAGTAGTAATAGTAGTAGTAGTAAAAGTAATAGTAGTAATAGTAATAGTAATAATAGTAATAGTAGTACTAGTAATAGCAGTAATAGCAGTAATAATCGTATTAGCAGTAATAATAGTAATAATAGTAGTAATAGAAGTAATAGTAGTAGTAGTAAAAGTAGTAATAGTAATAGTAATAATCGTAAAAGTAATAATAGTAGTAATAGAAGTAATAGTAGTAGTAGTAATGGTAGTAGTAAAAGTAGGAGTAGTAATCGTAGTAATAGTAATAGTAATAATCGTAATAGTAGTAATAGTAATAGAAGTAATAGCAGTAATAATAGTAATAGCAGTAATACTTGTAATAATAGTAGTAATAGAAGTAATAGTAGCAATAGTAGTAGTAGTAGTAATAGTAGTAAAAGTAGTAGTAGTAGTAATAGTAGTAATAGTAATCGTAATAATAGTAATAGTAGTATTAGTAATAGCAGTAATAATAGTATTAGCAGTTATAATAGTAGTAATAGAAGTAATAGTAGTAGTAAAAGTAGTAGTAGTAATCGTAATAGTAATAATAGTAGTAATAGTAGTAGTAGTAATAGTAGTAGTAAAAGTAGGAGTAGTAATCGTAGTAATAGTAATAGTAATAATCGTAATAGTAGTAATAGTAATAGAAGTAATAGCAGTAATAATAGTAATAAATAATAATAATAATAATAATAACATGGTGTACATTGCTGTGAGGCAGCCATATAGGCTAGTAGTGACAAAGTACAAGATTGTGCTAAAAACGAAGATATTTTTGGCTATCTGGCTGGCTGGCTGTTAGCTGTCTATCTATGCGCTATCCATTAGCTAGCTGGCTAGCTATTAGCTGTCTAGCTGACTGGCTATCTGGCCATCTATTAGCCACTTATTAGCTATCCAATAGCTAGCTGGCTAGCTATTAGCTGACCGGCTGTTCGCTGGCTATCGATTAGTTATTCATTATCTATCCATTAGCTAGCTAGCCCACAGAATATTCAGTTTTAGGACTACAACTGCTTCATGTCACAAAGTGGGTGCAGCAAGTGATGAAGAATGAATGACTCTCTGTCTTTGTGTGGTTATATTATTTGTTATTTAGTTTTTCTTTTTTACTTTATGTTGCCGCTCACCCGCAGACAAAAACGTATCCTCTGACTGTGAAGTGTACTTGAAAGTTTTGAAAGGCGCTTATAAATGAAATGTATTATTATTATTAATAATTCCAGCGCCAAACAAGAGCCGCTATTTTTCAAACGGCGCTTTTTTTTTCTGAGTCACGCTGCATGCTTGTGATTGTCGAGCTCCGTCAAGTCGGCGGCACCTTGGGGCGAATGTACCGCGTGTGCACTTTCATGTGACAATAAGGAGAGCTATTACGGTGAAAGTCATAAACACACACAGCAGGGGGGGAGGGAGGGAGGGTCCCCATTTCCTTGCAACGACAGCTCCCAGCTACACCGGACAAAAACGGCAGGTTTATTTTAAATCTGTTTGTTTGTTTGTCTCTGGATGGAGTTTTGTGTCATCAGTGCGCTGCTACGTTGCTTCGGTACGGTAATATTTCGACCGCAAAATAACTCCTTGTCAAAGACGTGCTTACGCCGTTTTATTAAATAAGTTTCCACACACTGTTAATTCAAAATTCTGACTTTTAACTCTGAATTCCGATTTTTAACTCAAAATTCCGACTTTTAGGACTACATCAACATTTAATTCAGCGTAGAAAACCTTAGACTCTCTTCTTTCATCAAAAAAAATGTTAATTCCTAAATTACATGGGTCTGGAGTTATCTAAGCTTGAAATGAGGGTAGTTGTACAAAAAAATAAAATACATATTGAATTATATAGCGCCATTAAAAACAGTTGAAGCTGTAACAAAGCGCTAACACGGAAAAGGGGTAATTGAAATGCTGCCACTTTGTGTAGAGAGGTCTGACCAGCGCTTTATCGGCAGTCCTAGCAAGAAAAATCAAAACCCGAAGATATTCGGGAATGGCGCTCCACGTCATGCTTTTTAATTCCCGAATAAATTCGGGAATGGCAGCGAATGAGTTAAAAAGCGAACAGCGCGCTTTAAAATTCGATTGCGCCTCGTGTATGGTCGTTACGGTAATATTTCGACCTGCAAAATGGCTCCTTGTCAGAGCCATGCTTACGTCCTTTTATTAAATACGTTTGACTGACATCTAATCATTTCTGTTAGCATTTTCTTAAGCCTAGCTGCATCCAGTGGATGCACTGTAGATTGCAGCATCATGCGGTGCGCCCGATGTATGTTTTTTTTTTTTTTTTTTTTTTTTAAATCGGCCATTTTTTTACTACTTCTACTTGACATTTTTGCTAACTGCTTTTCAAACAGAAAATTATTCGCGCCGCGTGTAAAAACATACGATAGCCTACGTATGCTAGTTGTATGAAGGCGACTATTTACTGTCCTTCAATGTTGATATGTTTGATGCGTGCCATTGAAGGGGTCTCAACTTTGCGGTGCTTGAACACAGTTTGTCTGGGCGGCACTTTTCGCCCGAGGTTTGAACCGGAATAAACTGGACTATATTTTTCAATCTTACTGACCTGCTTTGAGGAGGATAATCTGATCGTTTTGACACAGGTCCATAAAGCCGGAGATGCGCTTGGCAAATTCCACCACGTACTGGATGGCGTTGGTGATGTGAATGGCGCACTGTTGCCACATCACCTCAGCTGACTTGGAGAGGAAGAAGAAGAAAAAAATAAACATGAAAATCAAACAACCACTGTCGAAAATAGAATTAGTCAGGGGGAACAATAATCCCATAGTTTGGCCTTCATCTGGTCGACTCTATTTATAGGTTTCCACCACCAAAGGCATACTGACCTACATAGCCCTTGCCGGCTTGATTGATAAAAACCACAAATATTTGGATATTTGCGGTTAAAGCACCCATTTTTTTTGGTTTTGTTTTTGCTTGGATTCTTTCAAAATAAGTAAACACATAAATAAATAAACAGATCAACAAATAAATACATAAATAAACAGATAAATACATAAACAGATACAGTGAGACCTCAACTTACAAACACCTTATCTTACAAACTTTTCATCTTACAAACTTCAAATTTCTGAAAATTAAACCTTATAATAAGCAAAAAAATACACATAAACACACAAATAAATAAACGGGTACAAAAATAAATAAACAAAAATAAACAACAGAATAAAAAATTAATACATAAAGTAAATAAATAAACAGAGAAATAAATAAACATGTACATAAAAAATAATAAATATACAAACAAACAAACAAATAAATACAGGAGTACATACGTAAGCAAACAAATAAAAAATTGAATGAAGGAATAAAACCCTGAATAAATAAACACAATTAAATAAATAAATAAAACAAAAATAAATACATAAATAAATAGATGAATAATTAAACAAACAAATAAATAAATAAATCCATAAGCAAACAAATAAATACCCAATCGAATGAATGAATGAATAACTGTATAAAAACTAAACATAAATAATTTCTTAAATAAACAAATGAATCGCAAAACAGACAGATAGACAGACAAACAAATACCCAATTGACTGAATAAATAACTGTATAAAAATTTAACATAAATAAGTTAATAAATAAACAAATAAATAACAAACAGATAGCCAAACAAACAAATAAATAAATACATAAATAAAACTACATAAAAACCAACTAACCAAATAACCAATCAACTAACTAACTAATTAACTAACTAACCAACTAAGCAACTAAGCAACTAACCAACCAACCAATCAATACTAAATAAAACTAAATAAAAACTAACCAACTAACTAACCAACTAACCAACTAAATAAAAACTAACTAGCTAACAAGCCAACCGACTAACTAACTAAATAACTAACTAACAAGCCAGCTGACTAACTAGCTAGCTAATTAACTAGCCAACTAACTACCCAAGTAACCAACCAACCAACTAACTAACTACCCAAGTAACCAACTAACTAACTAACTAGCTAACTAACTAACTAAATGTGCCCTGTGTTGGCAATTGTAATTGTAAGAGGCGTTGTCATGGTATGGGAATGAAATTTGGTCTCCAGTAGACCAGAGGTCACCAAAAAAATAAAATAAAATAAAACAAAAAAAAACAAAAAAAATAAAATAAAAATAAATAAAAAAATAAAAAAACAAATTAAAAACAAATTAAAAAAAAACTTTTAAAAAAAATATTTATTTTTTTTTTAATTAAAAAAAAAAAAAAAAACGAAAAAATACAAAAAAAATACAAAAAAATTAAAAAAATTTTAAAAAAAATTACAAATAAAAAATAAAAAATAAAATAAAATAAAATTAAATAAAATGCTCCCCCCTGACAGGACATACCTTAGTTTGGTACATCCGAGTCTCTTCCATGTTATACGTGGACCACGCCATTCTCTTCAGCTCCTCCGTACTGTACTGACTTGTCTCCATATGCGACTTGATCACACACTGAGTGATGTGCTCTGAGTGGAGAGAAGGGAAAGCGTTCAGGTTCCATCTTTACCTTCGCAAGTCAGAAAAAAAAAAACACAAAAATGAAGCATACCGAGTTCAAGGAGCGAGCATCCTTCGGGCAGCGGGTTGAGGATGGCGTGCGAGAAGAGCCCAGAATCGTGCAACAGCTGATATTCGTGTTTGATACTGTGATTGGCTTCCGTGAAGTCCAAGTTGGTCTGTTCCGGCGAGCTTTGAGAAGACGAACCGCTTCCGGCGCTACCGGCTAGCATGTCCAGGTTGCCGTATTCGCAACCCCCGTCCTCGGGGGTCAGCGGGAGGTCAAAAAGCAAGCCGTCGGGCAACGTGGTGAAGTCGTCCAGATCGCCCGGCGTGTTGCCGGACACTCTTTTGTTGTAGGTGCGGGTGTGGTCGGCCATGTCGCCGCTTTCTTCCCGGGATGCCATTTCGGCGCATTCTTGCGACTGCTGGTGCTTCTGGACTTCGGCGTACAGGCTGTCGCGTTGCTTCTTGGACATGCGGCCAAATTTCACCGCTGTACCAATGACACATTTTTCTGGTCAACTTTACACACTTTTTACAAGTTTGATTTGCTTTCGCGGACCGAATAAAATCATGCGGTGGGCCCGATTTGGCCCCCCGGGCCTCGGCTTTGACACCTGTGGTTTAATGGGTGCAGACCGTAACCCTTTTCTGTAGCGCCTTATAAAGTGATACCTCGGTTTACGAACACCCTGCCTGACAAACTTTTCAGTTTACAAACGTTAAATTTATGAAAATTAAACCTTGGCAGACGCACTACTTTTCGGGATACACACGGAGCGCCGCCCCACCACGTCTGGCGGTGTAATCTTCGGCGGAAGAACACCAAAGCACACGACCGCACAGCGCCCCAGCCGGCCTACCTTTCCACACCCCCTTTCTCTGAGTGCACACGTCGTTCGTCTTCAAGGATTTACCACAGATATTTTTGCTGTTATGGGACTGAAAAAGACCCCACCGCAGGCTCGTGTTGAGCCGAATATTAAATATTATACATAGAGTAAGGTACAGTAAAGTCTCGTTATATCGATATCGGATATATCGATAGTCCCGGTTATATCGATACTATTTCTATGCACGCACGGAGAAAATTACATGCAAACAGGGTCGGATATATCAATAGTCCCGGTTATATCGATATTTTTTCGGACTCCCTTGAATATCGATATAACGAGACTTTACTGTATATTATTTGTAGTTTTAAGGCTTATTTAGTATACAATTATATTTTATGGAGACCTGGGAACGGATTATTCTCATTTTAATGGTTTCCTATGGGAAATTATTTTTTGGGATACACACTTTTCGCATTACACACTCTGTGTGGGAACCAATTAAGTTCGTAAGCCAATGTATCACTGTATGCTAATATGCATGACATACGGCACAGATGTTTGGAGCTTGCTAGAAAATTAGAAACTGGAGATGGTCAATCCAAGTCGAGGCAAAGCAAAAAAATGATCAATTATTTTATAGCTCGGTTCGATCGAGTGTTGACGTATTGCGACGTTTGAGGAAACATTTCACGCGACTCATCGAAATTTCAACTCACCGTCCCGGCTCATGCCCAAAGCGAGACATTTCTGCAGCCTGCAGTGTTGACAGCGGTTGCGATTGGTCCGATCGATCAGGCAGTTCCTCTGCCGCGAGCAGGAGTACATGGCGTTATTCTGTTGGCTGCGTCGGAAAAAACCCTTGACGAAAAGAAATGAAATGTATTATTATTATTATAAATAAATAAATAAATAAAAATACTGTATTTTCTGCACTTAAAATAACATTTTTTTCAAAAGCTAACCATATGCCCGATAATGCGGTGCGCATGATGTATCGAAAACTTTTTAAAATATGTCATTCATTGAATAATAATAATAATAATAATAATAATAATACATTTTATTTCTAAGCACCTTTCAAAACTCTCAAGGACACTCTACGGACAGTCTACAGTTTTTTTCCGCGGGTAATGCGGTGCACCTTATGCATTGGAAAAGTTTTTAAAATATGTCATTCATTGAAGTTGCGCCTTAAAATGCGGTGTACCTTATGCATTGAAAATGTTTTTAAATATGTCATTAAGTGAAGGTGCCCCTTATAATGCGGTGCACCTTATGCATTGGAAAAGTTTTTAAAATATGTCATTCATTGAAGGTGCGCCTTATAATACGGTGCACGTTATGCATGGAAAAGGTTATTTTTTTTAAAATATGCCATTCATTGAAGTTGCGCCTTAAAATGTGGTGCACCTTATGCATTGAAAATGTTTTTAAATATGTCATTAAGTGAAGGTGCCCCTTATAATGCGGTGCACCTTATGCATTGGAAAAGTTTTTAAAATATGTCATTCATTGAAGGTGCGCCTTATAATACGGTGCACGTTATGCATGGAAAAGGTTATTTTTTTTTAAATATGCCATTCATTGAAGTTGCGCCTTAAAATGTGGTGCACCTTATGCATTGAAAATGTTTTTAAATATGTCATTAAGTGAAGGTGCCCCTTATAATGCGGTGCACCTTATGCATGGAAAAGGTTTTTAGAAATGTAATTCGTTGAAGGTGCGCCTTATAGTGCGGTGCACCTGATGCTTGGAATTGTTTTTAATGTCATTTGTTGAAGGTACGTCTTATAATGCGGTGCACCTTATCAGAATCAGAATCATCTTTATTGCCAAGTATGTAGAACACACAAGGAATTTGTTTCCGGTAGAACACGCTGCACTAGTATCGTTGTCAAAAAAAACTGCATGGAAAATGGAAACTGCATGGAAATAATTAAATATGTCATTAAATGAAGGTGCCCCTTATAATGCGGTGCACCTTATGCATGGAAAACATTTTTTTAAAATGTCATTCATTGATGTTGCCCGTTATAATGCGGTGCACCTGATGCATGGAAAACATTTTTAAAAATGTCATTCATTGATGTTGCCCGTTATAATGCGGTGCACCTGATGCATGGAAAACATTTTTTAAAATGTCATTCATTGATGTTGCCCGTTATAATGCGGTGCACCTGATGCATGGAAAAGTTTTTTTTTTGGTAAATATGTCATTTGTTGAAGGTGCCCCTTATAATGCGGTGCACCCTATGCATGGAAAATATTTTTAAACATGTCCTTCATCGAAGGTGCGCCTTATAGTCCAGAAAATACAGTCAATTATTGGATGCGATAGAACTGCCGTGACGCAAATTTGGCACAAGCGAGGACTCACCTTGCAGCCTTCGCAGGTGATGACGCCATAATGGATTCCTGAAGATTTGTCCCCGCATATTTTACACGGTATCACTTCGATTTGAGCTAGAAAGAAAGAGAGAAAAAACAAAGACATCGTCGATTGAGAACGGGGCCCACGACTTGGTTGAAACAACAAAAGCAGTTTTTGTTCATCAAGCAAGTTTAATGACAACTTCACATCGGGAATTTGTTTTTTTCCCCCCTTCAAAGTCATTCTTAACTCTTTCGCTGCCATTCTCGAATTTACAGTTGCCCCCCCATTTCAAGCTCAAATAACTCCAGACCCATATAATTTAGGAATTAACTTTTTTTTTCTGATGAAAGAAGACAGTCCAAGGTTTCTTACGCTGCATTGAATGTTTCTGTAGTCCTAAAAGTTGTAATTTTGAGTTAAAAAAATCGGAATTCTTAGTTAAAAGTCGGAATTGTGAGTTAAAAGTCAGAATTTTGAGTTAAAAGTCGGAATTTTGAGTTAAGTCGGAATTCTTAGTTAAAAGTCGGAATTTCGAGTTAAGTCGGAATTGTGAGTTAAAAGTCAGAATTTTGAGTTAAAAGTCGGAATTCAGGGTTAAAAGTCGGAATTCAGAGCTAAAAGTCGGAATTCAGAGTTAAGTCGGAATTTTGAGTTAAAAGTCGGAATTCAGAGTTAAAAGTCGGAATTGTGAGTTAAAAGTCAGAATTTTGAGTTAAAAGTCGGAATTTTGAGTTAAAAATCGGAATTTTGAGTTAAAAGTCGGAATTTTGAGTTAAAAGTCGGAATTCAGAGTTAAAAGTCGGAATTTTGAGTTAAAAGTCGATATTCTGAGTTAAAAGTCGAAATTATGAGTTAAAAGTCAGAATACTGATGAGTTAAAAGTCGGAATTCTGAGTTAAAAGTTGGAATTATGAGTTAAAAGTCAGAATTATGAGTTAAAAGTCAGAATTCCGAGTTAAAAGTCGGAATTCTGAGTTAAAACTCTGAATTCTGATTTCCCCATTTGCTCTAGTATCACCTCATCAGCATAACTAAGCCTATGTTGCCTAAGAAGTCTATTGTACAAACAATCCAAATTGAACCTCACCACACCAGGGCGACTTAGTGAAGGGTTTTGCTGTTTTAACAAAATAGCTTCTTTTACTCCCCTTTCAAAGCATCTGTTTTCTTTCGCCAAGATTATAACCTCATTGTCGTCAAATGAGTGGTTGCTAGCTTTTAGGTGCATAATATGTACTGCCGATTGCCGATTCGAAATAACTCGACATCTAAGACAGCGTCAATCAAAACGGATGTCAGGCAACATGGCAGTCGGAATGGCTTTAAACGTCAGATGGCAATGCGCCGCGATTGAGCTAGCTAGAACCCCCCCCCCCCACCCCCCCACCCCCACCCGTGATTGACATGGGAGTCGCTGTATACATTATGCACCTTGAGTTGATTGTGGAAGCCTGAGCCTTCTTAGCGTGCACGGAACAGCATGTTCTTTTCATTACCGTTGTTGATCTAAGTAGCTGGGCCTCCTTCAAGCCCAGAATAGCAGGTCAATTGCATTAGAGGTTATAAAGTTTCATGGCTCTCTGTCAAACACTCCACCCCACCCCCGACCACCCGACACCCCCTCTTATTTGTCCTTTTCTAGAAAGAACAAATTACTCGCAGGCTCATTAAGAAAAATAAACCTACTTCTGAGAATCTCGAATGGGGGACAAAACAAAGTAAAACAAAAAGAAATGCTAATGATATTATTATTATTATTATTAATATTATTATAAAAGGACTAAAAGCTTCCTAGCTATTTGCTATTTATTAGCTGGCGAGCTAGCTCTATAGCAGGCTATCTAGCTAGCTTTCTAGCTGGCTAGCTATCTTTCTGGCGAGCTATGTATCTGTATCTATTAGCAATATAGCTGGATAGCTTTCTAGCCGGCTAGCTATTAGCTATCTTTTGGCTAGCTAGCTAGCTTTCTATCTACAGTAAAGTCTCGTTATATCGATATTCAAGGGAGTCCGAAAAAATGTCGATATAACCGGGACTATCGATATATCCGATATCAATATAACGAGACTTTACTGTATTTGAGTTATTTCCGGGTTGAGTGAACGCTAGCGCGTGTGGCTGCCGCTGCTCACCTAGAAAAAAAAAACTGATCCTGTGACTGTGAAGTGACCTTGAGAGTTATGAAAGGCGCTTAGAAATTAAATTTATTATTATTGTACTGGTCAGACCTCCACGAGGGGGCAGCAAAGTTATAAATAAATTTTATATAAATTATTATATAAAATAATATATTATAAATAATAAATTATTATATAAAAAAATATATATACATTTTTGGGATACACACTTTTCGCCTTACACACTCTGTCTGGGAACCAATTAAGTTCGTAAGCCAAGGTATCACTGCATATGGAAAACTTTTGAGAAGAAAAATGGGACGACATCGGAAGGATATTCATGAAAAAAACAAAATGGAAAGTGGAAAGGAGAAAAAAACAAAACTTGCTGCTCCCTCTAACTGTTCCTCTTCAAGGCCTCCATCCCTCCCGCCCAGCTTGTTATATAACTGCAGTCTGGCCGCATTCCATGAATTCGCGCATTCAAAAGGTGGTTGCCCGGGGTAACCGTGTGACGTTCAAGCTCGCTCGCTCGCCTCAGTAGCCATTGGTCGTCGGGGGGGCGGGCTGACTTGAGCTTTTTCAACTCGTCGGCTCGCCCGCCAATCAACTGAGCGGAATCCAAACTGTTCCACTGACACACTTTTCCCATTCAAGCGGGAGGTGATTAAAAGCCATTTCGCTTTTTTTTTTGTTTTTACTCTTTTTTGTCTTATTTCTTTTTTCCTCTCTTCACTTCTTTTTATTTATCTAGCTATCCAGCTATATATCTATCATCAAATGTTGCTTTTTAACGGCTTCACATCGCTTTTTTTTGTCTTTTATTTTTTATTAGCAATGAATAAATTAGCCACATGTAGCACTTTAACATAACATGTTTTGCTGAGAATACTGATGGAGATTCGGGGCACTATGTACTTGGCTATCTGTTAGCTACCTATCCAGCTAGCTGGCTATCTATTGGCTGGTTATCTATTAGCTATCTAAGCTAGCTTTTTATTTATTTGAGTTGTTCCGGGTTGGGTGAGCGCTGGCGTGTGTGGCTGCCGTTGCTCACCCACAGAAAATCGTATCCCGTGACTCTATCTATTAGCTCGCTAGCTGGTTAGCTGGCTATGAATTAGCTGTCTATTAGCTATCTATTGGCTGGCTGGCTATCGGGTAGCTAGCTAGCTAGTTTTATATCTCTGAGTTACTTCTGGGTTGAGTGAACGCTGGTGCGTGTGGCTGCCGCTGCTCACCCGCAGAAAAAACGATCCTGTGACTGTAAAGTGACTTTGAGAGTTTTGAAAGGCACTTATAAATGAAATGTATTATTATTATTATTATTATTATTATCTGGCTATCTATCTAGCTGGCTACCTGGATAACTATCTATTTGCTACCTATTAGCTATCTAGCTGGTTGGCTATCTAGCAGGCTATCTATTAGCTTAATAGCTATCTAACTATCTAGTAGCTATCAGTTAGCTATCAATTATCTAGCTAGCTCACTTTCAATCTATTTGAGTTTCTTCCAGGTTGAGTGAACGCTGGCACAAGTGGCTGCCGCTACTCACCCAAAGAAAAACTTATCTTGTGACTGTAAAGTGACCTTGAGAGTTTTGAAAGGCACTTATAAATGAAATGTATTGTTATTATTATTATTATATATCTATCTGGCTTGCTATCTAGCTAGCTGGCTACCTGGCTAGCTACCTAGATAACTATCTAGCTGGCTGCTAGCTAGCTTTCTAGCTGGCTGCTAGCTAGCTTTCTAGCTGGCTGCTAGCTAGCTTTCTAGCTGGCTATCTATTAGCTTAATAGCTATCTAGCTCGCTGGCTATTGGCTATCTATTAGCAAGCTAGCTAGTGTTCTGTGACTTATAAATGAAGTGTATTATTATTATTATAAAAGAGGAAGCGCTTCCTCCTTCTTTTTATTCATTTTTTTCTTTATTTTAAGGCATGCGTGGGCTGAGTAAAGGATGACAAAAGTTTTGTCAAACATACCACGGATGACATATTTTAAAGACGTGGAGTTGTTTCGAAACTAACTTGACATCTGGATTTATTCAAAGCGTGAAAATTACATGCGAGTCAGAAGTCGGTGGCCAGAACAGCTGTCGCCAATCGCGGCTCCCGACTTGTTGCAGCATGTCAAATATTGTGGTGTGAAATTTCAGCCTCGCCCAAGCCAGTCCATAAATCTATTTTTCGCTCGGTCGATGAACCCAGCGGGCAAATAAATGTCTGTATAATTACCACATGTAAATAATAAAAGCAAACGTGCATTAGCATTAATAAGAGAACGGCAGGGATAGTTGATGGCAATAATCCCAGGAAGATAAAACTTGACTTTTTAAATTGAATCACTTGTTTGTTACCTCCGCCAATGAGATTTAGCCGCATTGTGAAAAAAAGCAACTGTAACTTAGTCACCTAGCTTAAACGCAAGGGAGCGCTATTTGCTTTGATATTTCGTTTTATTCAGGAGCAAAAACGAAGAGATTAGAATTTATTCTGTTGTGTGTTTTATTTAACAAAAAAAGTAAAATACAGTGAGACCTCAACTTACAAACTTTTTGTCTTACAAACGTCAAATTTATGAAAATCAAACCTTATAATAAGCACTATTTTCATAATACACACCCACCACGGCTGGCGGAGTGATCTTCGGCGGAAGCACACGACCGAACAGCACCAGAGGTTAAGTTACCAACAGTCCTTATGGAAGTTGACTCTCCTTCCATAAGCCATCAACAGCCATCAAAAAGGGAAATAAAACTTTATTTTACAGCAGTTTATTTCTTTAATTACAGTCGTCATGTAATGTGCCTCTCTTTCCAAACAGCAATTCCCTTTGACCTCCAACGCCATTCCATTTAGCCATAAATGACCATCACAAATGTAAATAAAGTGACTTTATGATACAATGCAGTGTATTTCTTTCATTACAATACAATAGCACATTTATTATACATAGAATAAGGTATGTTGTATGTAGTTTTAAGGCTTATTTAGTTGAAAAGTATATTTTATGGAAACCCGGGAACGGATTATTCCCATTTTAATGGTTTCCTATGGACATTTTTTTTTAGATACACACTTTTCGCCTTACACACTCTGTCTGTGAACCAATTAAATTCGTAAGTTGAGGTCTCACTGTATGTGTATCTGATAGAGATTAGACAGAATAACAAGTTATCATATTATCATAGTTTCATGCTGTTATATGCTTAGTCAACATGTGTGACGCGAATACACAATTGAAGCACACAACCTGAGGGTCAATCCGAGGTCAACAGACACAGCAAGAGCTCACAGATTCGGAGAATATGCTTTCTTGTTACTCATCCAGTTATAAATATGATTCAAATAGTTCTGAAGAAGAAAGCATACATGTTTGCAATTGATTAAATAATTTATTCCGTGCCATTTTGAGGATCTAGGGGGGGGAAATGTCGCACCGAAAAGAGGCAGAAAATGGCGACAAAGCTCCGTGTAAGGAATTAATCAGCCCGTTTCCACAGGCTGATTAATCCTTACATGAAACTTTGTCGCCCTCTTCTGCCTCTTTTTGGTCTTACACAAAGTTTTCAGACCAAAGTACAGCAAAATGCATTGACGTGATGGAAGGACTGCTACAATGTGTCCTTTTTTCGGTCAGGGGCGTTCCTTCAGTGACGTCACGTACGGACTCGTCACCAACTCAAAAACAAGACTTCCGGAATATTCAGCGCGAGTCTTAAAAGGTCAAATATAGCTATATGCGGTGGAATCTTTGTAAAATACGCTCAGTAGAAGTCACTTGAAGTGATTTTACAAATTATGGACACAACTTCGGTTGTCCTTTAAAGATGTATAATAAAATGGACTTTTTTTTGTTTGCCTTTGAGTCGTACAAGAGCGACAAATTTAATCACCCCTTGTGCCACTCTCACCGATTCAACGTTGTAAAAGCGCTTGTCGGTGTAAACTTTGCTCTCTCATTCGAGCTAATCAAACAGTTCAAGGTCCTATTTACCCGTTCATTACCTGACATACTGTACTTAACCTACTCCGTGAGTTATTGCGGGATCAGTATTACATAGTACAAGTCCAAGTATAAGGCAGACATTTTAAATATCCCCCCGCCCGTCCGTTGATCCAGTGATTGAGTATTTTTATAGTATTTTTACACACTTGTCCTCTTAAAAAAATAAGAACTTAATAATAATAATAATAATAATAATAATCCACAGGCACCAGCGTTCACTCAACCCAGAAGTAACTCAAATGGATAAAAAGCTAGCTAGCTCATAGAGAGCTAATACATAGCCAATAATAATAATAATCCATTAAATTTTTAAGCGCCTTTCAAAACTCTCAAGGTCACTTTACAGTCACAGGATAAGTTTTTCTGTGGGTGAGCAGTGGCAGCCACACGCCTCAAATAGAGCGAAAGTGAGCTAGCTAGCTAATTGATAGCTAGCTAGATAGCTATTAAGCTAATATATAGCCACCTAGATGGCTAGCTAGCAGCCTGCTAGATAGCTAATAGGTATGAAATAGATAGTTAGCTCGGTAGCCAGCCAGCTGGCTAGCCAGATAGATATATAGCTGGATAGCTAGATAAATAGAAAGAAGTGAGGAGAGGAAAAAGGAAATAAGAATAAAGTAAAAAAAAAAGCTTGATAGCTCGATAAATAGATAGAAAAGTCGCGAGCTAGCTAATAGCTACCCAACAGCTAGCTAGCAAGATAGCTAGCTAGATAGCCAGATCCATCCTACATTGACTGAGGGTTCAAAATGCAAAGGCATCTTTTCTTGACTGACAAAATGGTTGCGGGGCAATTCATCATCGACGAAAGTAGGCCCAAATCACACACCGGCTCAATTTACACTCATGTTGCAGAATGTTTCCAGTAGACCGGGAGAGTCCATTTTGAAACGGGATGCGGCCGCAAACGGATCACAAAAAAAAAAAAAAACAACCCTAAAAGGCATATTTCCATCAGCGCGCATCCTAAAAAGGACTTTGGAAGATTTGTCGGTCAGCGTTTCACCAGTAAAAAAAAAAAAAATCTAAGGAACAACAACGGCGTTTGAATTTAATAAAATCACAAACGGAAGAATGGACTGTGATACCCAACACGTGCGCTGTCAAAGATGATCATCGAATTTAATATACAGTGATACCTTGGCTTACGAACTTGATTGGTTCCCAGACAGAGTGTGTAAAGCGAAAAGTGTGAATCCCAAAAATGTATTTCTCATAGGAAACCATTAAAATGAGAATAATCCGTTCCAAGGTCCCCATAAAACATAATTTTCGATTAAATAAGCCTTAAAACTACACAAAATATACCTGATTTTATGTATAATAAATGTGCTATGGCATTATAATAAAAGAAAACTGTACAATATAATAGTCGTTTTATTTACCTTTGTGATGGTAATTGAACACCTAAAAAGCCAATGTCTGTAAATAATCTGTTGTATATTATATATTTAGTAGACATTATGAACTTAACACAAATATCATTTTCTACTTTCTAATTTTCTAAGTATTAAAACTACACAAAATATGACTTATTTTATGTATAATAAATGTGCTACGGTATTATAATTAAAGAAATAAACTGTACTATATAATAAAGTTTTTTATTGACCTTTGTGATGGTCGTTGATGGCTTGATGGAATGGAGTGGCCGATTTCATCAGCATGAAACACTTGATGAGGAACGTAGCCATCTTCTTTCACCATCTTGAGGAATGATCCCTTGTAGGTGCTTTCTCTGCCATAATTTTACCTAGTTCCTCATCAATTGTGTTCTGTTTAGCTGGGTTGATAGTGTTTTGCATCAAGTGTACAGATGGCTTGTGCGGGTTATTTGTGGAGCCTGATTAATGGGATATTTTAACCTTACAGTCTACACTCTGCCTTTGAACTAACAATTGAAATTGGTTCATTTAAACGGAAGCAGACAGTTTTTTTTTTTTTTTGGGGGGGGGGGGGTAAACATAACAGGATCCTTCCCCCGACATTAGCGCAATGCTATCAAATCACCAGCTAGCAACAACTTTTTTCCACTGCGGCTAGCTGTCACTCAAAGATCCTGTTTCAAGACACTTGCCACCGACTCGGGTAAACCGTACTATGAGTTAGAGCGGCGGGATGGCTATAAAAGCGTCTCCAGCCGGCGTCGAACTTCCTTGCCAGACGACAATTATGCAACGGCGCTCCAATGTCAATTGGCGAGACGTCAAATAGCGACAGCCTCAAGTCTGATCGGAGCGGTAAGAAGGAGTGAGACCATTTCAAGATTTGAAGACAAATAATAAGATCTTGAAAAGAAGAAAAGAAGCATTGCTAGGAACAAACATATCAGCATTAGCTTGAATGAAGCTATGTGGATGTATTTAAAATAATAATAATAATAATAATAATAATAATAATAATCATACATTTCATTTCTAAGCACCTTTCAAAACCCTCAAGGTCACTTTCTAGTCACAGGCTAAGTTTTTCTGTGGGTGAGCAGCGGCAACCACACGCGCCAGTGTTCACTGAACCCGGAAGTAACTCAAATAGATAGAAAGCTAGCTCGCTAGCTAATAGATAGCTAGAAAACTATTATTATTGAACTGGAATGTATAATAGCAGGGAGGAATTAAGATTTTGTACGCTGGCGATCGCCTACCACGGTTGGACGCCATCTTGTCTAAAGTTAAACGTGTGATAATAATAATAATAAAAATTATAATACATTTCATTTCTAAGCACCTTTCAAAACTCTCAAGGTCACTTTGCAGTCACAGGATAAGTTTTTCTGTGGGTGAGCAGCGGCAGCCACACGCACCAGCGTTCACTCAACTCGGAAGTAACTCAAATAGATAGAAAGCTAGCTAGCTAATAAATAGCCAATAGATAGCTAATAGATAGTTAATACATAGCCGGTCAGCTAGCCAGCTAGATAGCTATATAAGTAATAGATAGCCAGCTAGATAGCTACGCGCCAGCGTTCTCTCAACCCGGAAGTAACTCAAATAGATAGAAAGCTAGCTAATAAATAGCCAATAGATAGCTCATAGATAGCCAGCTAGATAGCTATATAAGTAATAGATAGCCAGCTAGATGGCTAGCTAGCCAGCCAGTGTGCTAATAATAATAATAATACATTTCATTTCTAAGCACCTTTCAAAACTTTCAAGGTTACTTTACAATCACATAAGTTTTTCTGTGGGTGAGCAGCGACAGCCACACGGGCCAGCGTTCACTCAACCCGAAATTAACTCAAATAGAGAAAAGGCTAGCTCGCTAGCTAATAGCTAGCTAGACAGCCAATTAGATAGCTAATAGCTAGCTAGCTATCTAGCTGGCTACCTATCACTTTATTTGCTATCTATTAGCTATTTAGCTGGCTCGCTTCAAGTTTCAAGAAAATGGATTGCATTGGATCTCAAAATTGGAATCCGATTATTTTGTATTTCTTATATGTAATGAGAATTTTGAAAGGCGCTTATAGATGAAATGCAATATTATTATTATTTATTATTATATGCATTTTATTGTATTTAGATATCAAACATAGGATATGGTATATAGTTGAATGGTTCTCGTTACATCATGTGTATGCTAGCTTTTTTTGCTATCCAGCCGGCTACCTAGATATCTATTTCCTGTCTATTAGCTATCTATGTACCTATCTGGCTGTCTATCTATTAGCTAGCTAGCTATCTACCGAGCTAGCTATCTCGCTATTAAAAAACGGTGTCGGTTGTCTTTAAACGTCACATCTCGCAATCGCTAAGTTGAACAAACAGATGTGGCTAAATCGCAACCGACTTGGCTTGAAACTATTGGCAAAGTTGAAATCAACATTCCCATCAAGCACAATAATTGTATTGAGGGTGCTATCTTTGCAACTCTTGTCAACATCAAGTTGGTGTACGCGGGCGTTCTTCCTTGAAGCTGGAGATAATAGCGCAACGGAATCTCAGCCTGTAGCCGTTAGCGAGAGGAGAGGTCACCTTGACACATACCGAGTTTCGCTTAAACAGCCGCAAGGCCGAGCGTTGAATAGATAGCGATGGTGAGCACTCCCGCGCCGGGCGACCTTTGGCCTTTACGCCCCCCCCCACCTCTGTTAGCTTAACAAAGCAAACTGGTTTTCTCATAGTACAAGCAGTCGTACAGGATTCATGGTTCATCGATGACAAGGTTTCTTCAGCCGTCATCTGTACTTTTTTGTCGGACGTTTCGCTTCTTATCCAAGGGGCTTCGTCAGCGAACAAAAATGTGCTGGTAGTTTTGGCCCAATATATACATATCGTCTGGGAAGTAGGAAGTAGGGATATATATATATATATATATATATATATATAGGGCCAGAGCTACCAGCAAAATTTTTGTTCGCTGACGAAGCTTCTCGGATCAATAGCGAAACATTCGACACCGTCAAAGATGTACAGATGGCGGCTGAAGAAACCTTCTCATCGGGAAAGATTTTCAATGAATCTTTTTCCCCTCCCCTTTTCTACAGCCCCCATTTCAAGCTCAGATAACTCAGACCCATATAACTTAGGAATTAACTTTTTTTTTGATGAAAAAAGAAAGTATAAGGTTCCTTACACTTAATTGAATGTTTATGTAGTCCTAAAACTCAATATTCTGCAGGTCCTGCAATTTGAGTGAAAATGACAAAAACCCTGGCACTGGAGTGGACACGTTTTTTTGCACATCGTCTGGCAGTAAATGAGTTAAATGGTTATTTAATACTGATAAAAGTTATAGAGGTGCGGTGGGGAAAAAAACTAAGCATCCAGTGGAGTCCGATTGAGTTTCTCTTCTCTCCGGTTGATGCGAGTAACCCAAGCTTGACAGAGGAAAGCAAGTTTCACCTCAAGCCTGCTGTGCCTCGTTGTTTAAATGCGGGCTTGCTGTGCCCATATCCGGCTTTGCCGCAGCAGTGCGCGAAACGGGTGGACTGTTACATCTTGCGCGTTACGATATACAGGAACCCCACACGAATAGGCACAAACCCTGTCACAATTAGCTACCAAAAATACAAAACAATTACAATAATAATAATAATAATACATTTCATTTATAAGCGCCTTTCAAAACTCTCAAGGAATGCGACTGAATCATCTCGAGTTCGTAAAAAAAAAAGGGTTGTTAATTGCCAATATTAATACTTGAATAAACATTGATACCTTGGCTTACGATCTTAATTGGTTCTCAGAGTGTGTAAGGCGAAAAGTGTGTATCCCAAAAAATAATTTCCCATAGGAAACCATTAAAATGAGAATAATCCGTTCCCAGGTCCCCATAAAACGTAATTTTCTACTCTCTAATTTTCTAAGCTTTAAAACTACACAAAATATATATACCTTATTTTATATATAATAAATGTGCTATGGTATTATAATTAAAGAAATAAACTATAGTATAATAAAGTGGTTTTATTTACCTTTGTGATGGTCGTTGATGGAATGGAGTGGCCGATGTCATCAGCATTAAACACTTGATGAGGAACGTAACCGTCTTCTTTCACCATCTTGAGGAATGATAGGTAGGTGCTTTGTCTGCCATAATTTTACCTAGTTCCTCATCAATTGTGTTCTATTTAGCTGGGTTGATAGCTTTTTGCATCAAGTGTACAGATGGCCTGTGCGGGTTGTTTGTGGAGCCTGATTGAGGGATATTTTAACCTTGCAGTCTACACTCTGCCTTTGAACTATCAAAGCTGAAACCTTCTCACTGTTGTCTGCCTGCAGCTCCGTGTACGAAAAAAGTTTGTATGCCAAAGTAAAGTTTGTATGCCAAGGTAAAATGTTCATAAATGTAACGTTCGTGAACCGAAAAGTTTGGAAACCGAGGTGTCACTGTACAACAAATGATTATCCCCAAAGACTTAAATATTATTTGAAACTGATTTTGAAGACCTTATAAATATTTTTTCTTAACTCACCCATATTTTTTACATAACATTCTCCCCTCCCCACCCCTGAAAAAAATATCACCGCTTCTTAGTTTGTGCGTGTGTGTGTGTGTGTGTGTTATTTTTTTTATGTAATCCTTTGCGGATTTAACTCAAGGTGAATATAAGGGTGGGTCAATAGATCACTTCCTTGAGAACAATTACGGACGGCTATGGTGTCACATTGTGGATTTTTTTTTTGGCCATTAATAAAGTGCGTACATACACAAACTTTAACTGAGGATCGCTAACACACACAGGAAAAAAATGTGAGTTTGTGAATAATAAACAAAGTCCCGATGGCGACGGAAAAACATCTTTTTGTTGTTGTATTATTTCAATCCAAAAGTTCAATTGAAATGACAGCTTGTGCTGCTGCGTGCTTATCGATTGGGTATGCTTACAAGCGGACATTAGACTATTCATTTTGTGGGGGGAAAAGGAACATAGTTCTTCATTGAAAAGTGATTTTGCAATGACCACACACACACACACACACAGACACACATTCCTGTTTCAATGGATTGCGAGGCCCGGATAACTCCAGATAAGGAGTGAGGACCACCGTTGCTGATAAGTTTAGAGAAGGACTAGTGTTACATTTGAACACTAAATGTCACGCCATTTTCCACGTCAACTTCTTTAAAAACAAAGAAATAAAAAGTGGACTTGAAACTGAAATGACAGCAGGAGTGAGGACTCTGAATGGGTACATTCAAAGTCCTCACCCCTGTCGTGAATTAGGATAATATGACGTTTTACTTTTTGTTATATGAACTTTTTCTCTTATTAACCACACACGCACGCACACATAAACACACACAGTGAGTAAAAAGTGTGTGTATCCAAGTGAAATGAAAATATACACCAAAAAATCATTTTGGGTGAATTTGTGAGGACCTCTGAAACTTTAACAGATGCATATATAGACCCTTTAGAAGTCTTTAGAATGAAAAACTTGTGAGGACCGGCCAAGGGGTCCTCACTTGTCAAAAATGTCCTCACTATGTATGGTATAAAAGGTTAGTGGCCCTCACAAGACTAGTCATACAAACACACACACGCACACACACACACACACACACACACACACACACACACACACACACACACACACACACACACACACACACACACACACACACACACACACACACACACACATAGAAACTGTAATCCTCAATGACATAACTAGGTCAGTGGAACATCTCCTATTCCCCCACACGTTGACATAACAACATAAAACAATGTAAAACTGAAAAAAGATCATTTGACAATAAGAAAAAAAACAATAACAACATTAGTTTAACACAGCTACTAACGTGACAGTACAGTTTGCTTTGTATGCTGGGATAACTTCACAGTCAATCGGGATGATCATTAAGTGTCAGAAAAATGAAATTTGGCAAATTAAAGAACTTTTATTCAAAGACAAACGAGACAAGCACAAGGAGGAGAAATCGATCGCGCCAAGTGTCTTTTCTCTTGAATAAGCCTGCTTGGCTCCCTCCCTCCGCCATTCCCTCTCTCACTCTTACATAACCGAAAGTCAAGCCGCCTGAGAGACAGCATGCGCACTCGAAAAATAACACCTGACAAAACTCTCTAAATATTTCGTGAATAGATGTGAAATTATAAATATGTACAGTAGTTGTTATTTTATGATCGATGTTTGACTATATTTCCTGTATTTTTCATGGTGCGTTTAAGTGGTTCCTAAAAAAATACTAACTTTGGACTTTTTTTTAAACAAAGTTTTTTTTTTTTATCAAGCAAGCCTTACCTCTCATGTCGCCGGTTTACTCATACAAATGGCAGGAACGGAGAAAAAAGCCGAAGCTAAAACAGAACTTGGCTTGAACTGTCAAAACGACAACTCCTCATATAGCTCGTGGAGCCTTTTCGTCTCCCCAAAAAAGCGCGTCCACTATACGGCTAAGGGGAAAAAAAAGCCGCGGTGAGTTCAAGTTCGTCTACTTTCTACGCAGTCTTCCTTCGACGAAGTGGGTGGGGGGGGTAGCGTGTTATGGCTGGTTCGAAGCGTTGAACCCACGCGTGGTCTCGCAGCTTCTTCCTTCCTGCTCAGGGGCGGTCGCTAACCTACTTTCAACGACGCGCGGAGTCCACATGATCGTCACCGGTCCAGTCAGCCCAAGCCAGCCAGCAAAGGGAGCGAACGAACCCGCCCGCCCGCCGCGTGTCGTGGAAACAGGCGCGCGTTCGTACGCACGCAAGCAGGGCGTGCGTGCGTACGTGCGTGCACACCCCCCCCCTCTCACCCCTAACCCTTCTCTCGCTCTCGCGTGCGTGAGAAAGTGTGGCAGTGTGTCAGTTCAAGCGGACGGCCACGCAGCGTGGGAAATATTACGCGGCAGGGAAAATGATGTGCATTTTTCTATTCATCGACGAAAATCCATAAAATAAAGCCATCGTGATGAATCTATCAAATGTATTTTTCCATCTAACGATCCACCAATGAAAAAAAAATGACGATGACCTCATGATCCAAAGCTCAGGTTGTCACACTGCAGTTCTCCAGATTGCATAATTCGCATACAGTGATACCTTGATTTACGAACTTAATTGGTTCCCAGACAGAGTAAGGCGAAAAGTGTGTATCCCAAAAAATAATTTCCCATAGGAAACCATTAAAATGAGAATAATCCGTTCCCAGGTCCCCTGTATGTTTTATGGCATCAAACATAATTTTCTACTTTCACATTTTTTAAGGCTTAAAACTACACAAAATATATCTTATTTTATGTATAATAAATGTGCTATTGTATTATTATTAAAGAAATAAACTCTATTGTATAATAAAGTCGGTTTATTGACCTTTGTGATGGTCGTTGATGGCCTGATAGAATGGAGTGGCCAGTTTTATCAGCATTCAACACTTCAATAACGTAGCCTTCTTCTTTCAACATCTTGAGGAATGATCCCTTTTAGGTGCTTTCTTTGTGATAATTTTATCTAGTTCCTCATCAATTGTGTTCTGTTTAGCTGGGTTGATCGCTTTTTGCATCAAGTGTACAGATGGCTTGTGCGGGTTGTTTGTAGAGCCTGATTGATGGGAATTTTAACCTTGCAGTCTACACTCTGCCTTTGAACTATCAAAGCTGAAACTTTCTCACTGTTGTCTGCCTGTCTCTAATGTTTAAACCACCTCCACTCACTGCTACATTCTTGACCAATCACGTGGCTTTAACCGAAGACTGGAGGCGGGGAATAGAGGACAAAAACAGTCGGCTGCCATTTTGTTGCTAGAAGAAAGGGCTCGTTCGCGAACGACACATCACTCATTGAGGCAGCTACGTGTACGAAAAAAAGTTTGTATGCCAAGTTAAAGTTCGTATGCCAAGGTAAAATTTTCATAAATTTAACGTTCGTCAACGAAAAGTTTGTAAGCCAAACCGAAGTATCACTGTGTTTACCTCCACCAAAGCACCTAATTCAAATTAATTTTTTACCTATAAGCAGATAAGAGATCGTTTCGTACATTTTTTTACACCACTCTCGGGAGCGCGGGTATACTTTTACTACCTCGTTTAAAACTTTGCAACCTTGTGTAACTTTATTGACTTTGCAGTACTTTTAAGTACAGGGCTACAAAATGGGCTTTGCGGCTGCAGCAAAAATACACATTAACGCCAGATGTTTATATAGTCCTAAAACTAGCTAGCCATGTATTAGCTATATAGCTATCTATCTAACTAACTTAGCATGTGACTATAAAGTGACCTTGAGAGTCTTGAAACGTGTTTAGAAATTACACATATTATTGTTGTTATTATTAGCTATGTATTACCTAGCTAGCTAGCTCTGTATCTTTGTGTTGTAATATAATACAGTAAAGTCTCGTTATATCGATATCGGATATATCGATAGTCCCGGTTATATCGATACTATTTCTATGCACGCACGGAGAAAATTACATGCGCGCAGGGTCGGATATATCGATAGTCCCGGTTATATCGATATTTTTTCGGACTCCCTTGAATATCGATATAACGAGACTTTACTGTAATATTAATACATTTGATTTCTAAGCGCCTTTCAAAACTCTCAAGGTCACTTTACAGTCACTGGATAAGTTTTGTGGATGAACTGTGGCACGCACACGCGCCAGCATTCACTCAACCCGGAAGTAACTCAAATAGATAGAAAGCTAGCTAGCTAATAGATAGCTAATAGAAAGCCAATAATAATAATTAGTATCATAGTAATACATTTAATTTATAAGCACCTTTCAAACCTCTCAAGGTCACTACAGTCACAGGATAAATTTTTCTGTGGGTGAGCAGCGGCAGCCACACGCGCCAGAGTTTACTTCACCCGAAAATAAGTGAAATCGATAGAAAGCTAGCTTGCGAGCTAATAGATAGCTAATAGCTTACATTAAAGTTTCAAGAAAATAGATTGCATTGGAAAGTAAAAACAAAAAATAAATAAATAACAAATAAAGGCGCGTGTGGCTGCCACTGCTCACCCGCAGAAAAAAAAATATCCTGTGACTGTAAAGTGTCCTTGAGAGTTTTGAAAGGCGCATATAAATGAAATGTATTATATGTACAGTAAAGTCTCGTTATATCGATATCGGATATATCGATAGTCCCGGTTATATCGATACTATTTCTATGCACGCACGGAGAAAATTACATGCAAACAGGGTCGGATATATCGATAGTCCCGGTTATATCGATATTTTTTCGGACTCCCTTGAATATCGATATAACGAGACTTTACTGTATATATTATATGTATATATTATTATTATTATTATTATAAATCTGGGCCCGCTTTACAAAAGTTTGCACACCCCTCCGGTAACAACATCGCAACAATTCCTCTCTTTTTTTCTCTTCATTTTATTTTCCTGCAACACTGAAAGGAAGTTGATTATATCACCGGATTAACAAACCCTAATCTCGTTTGAGGGAATTACGGAAGTCAACAGGTTGTTTTGTCTCACCGCCAGTATGCGCGTGCTTGACGCTAACGCTATTTCAAGACCATAATATATTTCTCCGTCGTTGTCGATAGGAGCAACGGCGTCCGTCCCGCCCCGGCTTAGCCTGACGGTGAATGACAAACTATTGACTAATTGATTGTCCGACGCGGGTACGGTGACGAGCGTTTTATCATGTAACGTGGGCGCAGTTATGAAATGAAGGGAGAGATTATATTAAGTAGGTTAGTGGGGCAACGCAGAGCTTTGACGCTTCCCCCTCCCGCTTGGGACGCTCATTGCGCTGTGCGCCACCTTTACAATTGTTGAAAACAGCGTTCACTTCCCAGTACAGTGATACCTCGGTTTACGAACCCCTTGGTTTAAGAACTTTTCGGTTTACGAGCATTAAATTTATGAAAATTTTACCTTGGCATAGGAACAATTTTTCGTGATACACACGTAGCTGCCACAATGAGTGATGTGTCGTTCGCGAATGAGCCTGTTCTCCTGACAAGAAAATGGCAGCCGCCTTGTTTTGGTCCTCTATTCCCCGCCCCCAGTTGTCGGTTAAAGCCGCACGTGATTGGTCAAGAACGCAGCAGTGAGGGCTGTGGGTTACAGACAGAGAGAGAGTGACGCCATTCTCCCAAACACAAAATGGCAGCCGATATTTTTTTTGGTCCTCTATTCCCCGCCCCCAGTCGTCGGTTAAAACCACGTGATTGGTCAAGAACGCAGCAGAACTTTAAACATTAAAGAGACAGGCAGACGACAGAGAGAGTGACAAAAAGGATAGAAAACAGTGAAATTTGGACTCGTTTCAACTTTGATAGTTCAAAGGCAGAGTGTAGACTGCAAGGTTAAAATTCCAATCAATCAGGCTCCACAAATAACCCGCACAAGCCGTCTGTACACTTGATGCAAAAAGCTATCAACCCAGCTAAACAGAACACAATTGATGAGGAACTAGGTAAAATTAAGGCAGAGAAAGCACCTACAAGGGATCATTCCTCAAGATGGTGAAAGAAGAAGGTAACGTTCCTCATCAAGTGTTTAATGCTGATGAAAGCGGCCACTCCATTCCATCAAGCCATCAACGACCGTCAGAAAGATAAATAAAACGGCTTTATTATAAAGTACAGTTTATTTCTTTAATTATAATACCATAGCCCATTTATTATACATAAAATAAGATATTTTGTGTAATATTAAGGGTTAGAAAAATAGAAAATAATATTTTATAGGGACCAGGGAACGGATTATTCTCATTTTAATGGTTTCCTATGGGAAATTAATTTTTGGGATCCACACTTTTCGCCTTACACACTCTGTCTGGGAACCAATTAAGTTCGTAAACCAAGGTATCACTGTACACAACTTCCACTTGTTGTTCCTCTCAAAGCGCACACGCCCATGTTTGCTTTCTCCAAAAGCAAATAAAATTGTAGCAAATAAACACGGGCCGTTCTCCATTTTTGTTTTACGAGCACAATGATGGGAAATGTGCAAGGGCGATTGTTCGCGAATTGTGTTTTTTATTCTCCACGTAAACTTCCACTTCCTCCCGTTGAAGCGGCTCGCGTTTCCTTCCCTGATCGTCACCCGCCACGTCGCCGGGATTATATCGTGTCCACAAAGCGGCCACGCATCCATCCGGTGTGTGCTGACTGTAATGTCATTCACCCTTTGACCCGCGGTCTTATGTAACCGTGGCGATGCCCAAATTAGACCATGGCAAATCATGCAGATTAAAGCCCCTTTGAACCAATGGCGGGAGGCACGGGTATCGAATTATTTCAAGGATAAGCAAAGATATTTTATTATCTTGCGTGTTTCAACACTATGTTTTGGAATGCTACGCTGGCGCATATGGCTGCTGCTGCTCACCCACAGAAAAACTTATCCTGTGACTGTAAAGTGACCTTGAGAGTTTTGAAAGGTGCTCATAAATGAAATGTATAATAATAATAAGGAGAAGAATCATACATTTCATTCTTATTAATACTCACCGAGCTAGATATCTAGGTAGAGCTATCTAGCTCTGACTAGCTAGCTCACTCGAGCTAGGGCTCTCTAGCTAGGGCTCACTAGCTAGGGCTCTCTAGCTCGGGGCTCTCTAGCTCGGGCTGTCTAGCTAGGGCTGCCTAGCTAGGGCTACCTAGCTAGGGCTCTCTAGCTAGAGCTGCCTAGCTAGGGCCACCTAGCTAGAGCCATCTAGCTAGGGCTCTCTAGCTAGAGCTGCCTAGCTAGGGCCACCTAGCTAGAGCCATCTAGCTAGGGCTCTCTAGCTCGGGGCTCTCTCTATCTAGGGCTGCCTAGCTAGGGCTACCTAGCTAGAGCTACCTAGCTAGGGCTACCTAACTAGAGCTACCTAGCGAGAGCTATCTAGCTAGAGCTACCTAGCTAGAGCTACCTAGCTAGAGCTATCTAGCTAGCTCTAACTAGGTAGCTCTAACTAGGTAGCTATAGCTATATATCTATTTATCTAGCTAGAGCTACCTAGCTAGATAGCTCTAGCTAGGTAGCTCTAGCTAGGTAGCTCTAACTAGGTAGCTATAGCTATATATCTATTTATCTAGCTATCTAGCTAGTGCTATCTAGCTATATCTATCTTGCGAGTGCTAGCTAGCTATATATCTCTCGCTCTTTATCTATCGATTCAAAACCATTTGACATCTATGACCGTGATTTGATTCACAAGTAGTCACAGAATTGCTTTTATTTGTTTTAGTTTCTTATTCGGAATAAAGTGACTTGTACTTCTGCTTCAGTTCATACGGTGTTTTTTTTTTCCACCTCTGGCGATGCCCAAATTAGAGCATGGGGGGGGGGGGGGGGTAGGGGGGGAGGCAATGTTAAGTGTGAAATGTTCAAGGCCTCCACTTTTCACACACTTTATCGATCATACACGGACGGCGTGCTCCCGCATCCTCAATTGCACATGTGACCAGGCCAAAGCGGCGTATGTAAATCCCGCTCTAGCGAGCGGATTATTTTGGGACCTAAGTACCCATAATCCTCTCTTCTCTCCCTCATCCTGTTGAAAGCTTTCTCCACCTTCTCCTCTTTCTGATGTCCGCTAAGCGCTCTCGGTGTGTCTTTTACACAGCCCCTTTCCATATCCTGTAATCTGGTTTGCCCCCCCCCCCCCCCCCCCCCACTGAGGCTTCACCTGCCGAAAGTTTGGTTTCAGTCGGTCAGTATGTTACAGTTCCCGGGCGTTTCCTTGAGATGGTTGCCATCACAGTACACACACACTAACACACATTCCTATTTCAAAGGATTTGTGAGGCCCGGATAACTCCAAATAAGGAGTGAGGACCACCATTGCTGATAAATTTAGAGAACGAGTTTTACATTTGAACACTAAATGTGACCCCATTTCCCACTTTAACATCTTTAAAAACAAAGAAATAAAAAGTAGACTTGAAACTGAAATAACAGCAGGGGTGAAGACTCTGAATGGGTACATTCGAAGTCCTCACCGCTGTAGTGAATTTAGTTAAAATATCGTTTTGTGGTATGAATTTTTTCCTCTCATTAACCACGCACACACAAACATAAACACACACAGTGAGTAAAAAGTGTGTGTATTCAAGTGAAATGAAAATACACACAATAATTTATTTTGTGTGAATTTGTGAGTACCTCTCTGAATCTTTAACATATGCATATATAGACCCCTCTAGACGCCTTTAGAATGAAAAACTTGTGAGGACCGACCAAAAGGTCCTCACTTTTCAAAAATGTCCTCACTATGTATGGTATAAAATGTTAGTGGTCCTCACGAGACTAGTCACACACACACACACACACACACACACACAGTGAGTAAAAAGTGTGTGTATTGTATCCAAGTGAAATGAAAATACACACAAAAATTTATTTTGTGTGAATTTGTGAATACCTCTCTGAAACTTTAACAGATGCATATATAGACCCCTCTAAACGCCTTTAGAATGAAAAACTTGTGAGGACCGACCAAAAGGTCCTCACTTTTCAAAAATGTCCTCACTATGTATGGTATAAAATGTTAGTGGTCCTCACAAGACTATTCACGCACACACACACGCGCACGCACACACACACACACACACACACACACACACACACACACACACACACACACACACACACACACACACACACACACACACACACACACACACACACACACACACACACACACGCGCGCGCGCGCGCAAATATAACACTATTGTCAATATTGTTTTAACTATCATTCTCCCGAATGATAATCCTGCCATGATTCACTGCTGGTTATGTTGGTGTGACAGGGCGGAGTCGGGAAAATCAAAAGCAATGCACTGAAGGCGCCATCGAGGGAGTGAGCATTGAAAACTTGAAACTTTTGAAAATGTCTTCAATGTCATGACAAATAAAGACTAATCTAATAATCATAATATATTTAATTTATAAACGCCTTTCAAAACTCTCAAGGATACTTTACAGTCACAAGATTTTTCTGCTAATCTAATCTAATTGGATTGGATTTGCCTTTATTAGTCTCACAGTGGAGAAATTTACATTTCACAGCAGCAAAGTGATGAAAGGAATGAAAGTACAAAAACAAAATGTAATGTAATATAATCTAACAAAAATAATACAATCTAACTAAAATAATATCATATCATATATTTATTTTATTTGACTATTTCAATAAATACAATAAAAAAGAATAACGAAAATACAAAAAAATACAAAAATAAAAAATAGACTAAGGAAAAACATAAAAAAATAAAAATAAAAAATATAAAAGATATCAAAAAAATAAACAAAATGTAAAAAATATAAAAAATATAAAAAATATAAAAAATAAAACATAAAAATATAAAACATGTAAAACATGTAAAACATAAAAAATATAAAAATATAAAGAATATAAAAAAATATAAATCATAAACATACAAAATATAACAATATAAAAAATATAAATAATATAAAATATAAAAATATAAATAAATATAAAAAATATTTAAAAATACAAAACTATAAAACTATAGAAAATAAAAATATATAAAAGAATATAAAAATTTTAACATAAAAAATATAAAGAATATCAATATGAAAAAATATAATTAATATAACAAATATATAAATAAAATAAAACTATTAAAAAATAAAAATAATAAACATATTTTTAATTTTTTAAAAATAGACACAATATACAAAATATAAAATATTGTATATGCAAAATATAAATTATAAAATATAAAATGAAAAATAAAATCTGCCTCAAATTAATTCACATAACATTAAACTCCCCCTTCCTTCCATCACCAACCCACATTGCGACCATTCCCGATAATATATCAACATGGCTAGACTGCAACCGCCTCTTCTCGGACTTTGGCCTTCGCAAGCTATATCAAGCCATCTGTTGTCATGCGAGAGAAGAAAAAAAAATGTGTGCGGTCGCCGGATGTTGTCAAGGTAAAATTGTCCACGTATAGGGGACATACACGGATGGCGATTATTAATGTGACACTTCCTCCGAGCTCAAACCGTCCAACGCGTCCTTGTCACCTCCCTTCGCGGCTGTTACGAGCGGAGAAATCAAAGTATGACCTTCCGCCGTCTTGTTCATTTGCCATATTTAAATAACCGGGTATCCAATTAAACTTGCCATTTACCGCCCTACCGCATGGAGGGCTTATCGGACCTGCTTATCGGACCCCCGTCTCTGTCTCGGGTCTGTCGACGGTGTGGTGACAAGCCCCCCCCCCCCCCCCATCTCCTACTATCTGATGCAAGGATACAGGAATGGACATTAATTTACTTTGAGACTCAGAGGACATTGTGAGATAAACAAACAAACAAAAAAAGCAATCTGAGATGAATATTAAACACAGTGATACCTCAGTTTACGAACCCCTTGGGTTACGAATTTCGGTTTACGAACGTTAAATTTCAAAAATTTTTACCTTGGCATACGAACTATTTTTCGGGATACACACGGAGCTGCCTCAATGAGTGATGTGTCGTTTGCGAACGAGCCCGTTACCTAAAAGAAAATGGCAGCCGGCTTGTTTTGGTCCCCAATTCCCCGCCCCCAGTCTTCGGTTAAAGCCACGTGATTGGTCAAGAACGCAGCAGTGGGACTGGGGGGGTTTACAGACAGAGAGCGAGTGAAGCCATTCTCCAAAAAAGAAAATGGCCACCGACATTTTTCTGTCCTCTATTCCCCGCCCCCAGTCTTCGGTTAAAGCCACATGATTGGTCAAGAACAAGAAAGGCAGAGTGTAGACTGCAAGGTTAAAATTCCCATCAAACAGGCTCCACGAATAACCCGCACTAGCCATCTGTACACTTGATGCACAAAGCTATCAACCCAGCTAAACAGGCACACAATTGATGAGGAACAAGGTAAAATTATGGCAGAGAAAGCACCTACAAGGGATCATTCCTCAAGATGGTGAAAGAAGAAGGCTACGTTCCTCATCATGTGTTTAATGCTGATGAAACCGGCCACTCCATTCCATCAAGCCATCAACGACCATCATAAAGGTAAATAAAACAACTTTAGGAGACAGTACAGTTTATTTCTTTAATTATAACACCATGTCACATTTATTATACATAAAATAAGGTATATTTTGTTTAGTTTTAGAAAATTATAAAGTAGAAAATTATGTTATATGGGGACCTGGGAACGGATTATTCTCATTTTAATGGTTTCCTATGGGACATTAATGTTTGGGATACACACTTTTCACCTTACACACTCTGTCTGGGAACCGATTAAGTTCGTAAGCCAAGGTATCACTGTAATGGAGACATGTTGCCTCCTATGACTCATACCTATCGCGGCATGGATGGCGTTACTCATATAAGATCAGGCTGTCGGTGAGGTACACCCAGAAAAAAAAAAACAAAAAAAAAAACGAAAAACGACGGCTCCTGCTGCTATTTTCCACAGCCCAATTTGTGGTCGGATGAGCCCATGAGGTGACTACCTTGTGTTATATTCATCCCCATCTGCGGTTACCCCCCCCACCACTATTGTTCATGTGGTCTGTCCTCATGTTGGACGCATGCTGTCATAACAGAGTTATGGTTGGTTCTTGGCATGACAGCATATAATATGGCATCAATTATAAAGGAGTGTTGTCATGGATTAGCGTGAGGTCGAGGAGTGTGTGTGTGTGTGTGTGTGTGTGTGTGTGTGTGTGTGTGTGTGTGTGTGTGTAGGAGGGAAGCAGGGATCTTTGTGTTCCTCAACCCAAGAATATTTCAAAATAACCAAGATGGCAAATTAGGAAGCTGGAAGGAATTAAAAAAAAATTAATTCGGGTGGAAAAAAACAACAATAACAAAATTCGGGTGGAAAAACAGGACTCATAGCAACAATGAGCCGACGAGGAGCGAAAGAAACCAAACAACAAAAGACGAGTGAGCAGTCAAGACAATGAAACATAGTTTCAGTAATCAAATCTGGGCTTTATATATTTATTTATTTATTTATTTATTTGTTTATGTATTCATTCATGTATTCAGTTATCGGTCTGTGCTTCTATTATTATGTATGTATGTATGTATGTATGTATGTATGTATGTATGTATGTATGTATGTATGTATGTATGTATTTATTTATTCATTCATTATTTGTCTATGTATTTATCTATTTATTTTTTATTTGTCTATTTATTTATTCATGTATTTATTTATGTATTATGTATTTATCTATTTATATATGTTTATTTATTATTAATTATTTATTATCAATTAATTTATGCATTTATCATTTATGTATCTATCTATTCATTTTTTATTTGTCCATTTATTTATTCATGTATTTATGTATGTATTATTAATTATTTATTATCAATTAATTAAGGTATGTATTTATTTATTTATGTAGTTGTCTATTATTTATGTATTTATTTATTGGTCTATGTATTTGTATATGTATTATTTATTTATTTATTTATTATCACTTAATTTATGAATTTATCATTTATAATAATAATAATAATAATAATAATAATAATAATAATAATAATAATAATAATAATAATAATAATAATAACACATTTAATTTACAAGCGCCTTTCTGAACACTCACTTTACAACAAAGACAACACACAAAACAGTAAAATCATGCATAAAACAATAAATAATAAAACAGCAGAATAAATTAGACCATGAAAGCAAGTTTAAAGAGGTGGGTTTTCAGGTGAGATTTGAAAGTAGGAAGGGAGTCAATGTTGCGGATGTTGGGTGGAAGTGAGTTCCAGAGTTTAGGAGTGGAGCGGCTGAAAGCTCTGCACCCCATCATTGTGAGACGGGCAGAGGGCATGTAGAGGTGGAGGGAGGAAAAGGATCTGAGGGCCCGAGAAGGAACGGAGATTTGAATTAGGTCAGACAGGGGGGGGGGGGGGAAATTCATGTATTTATGTATTTATCTATTTATTTTTTTTTTTTTTGTATTTATTTATTCATGTATTTATTTTTGTATTATTAATTATTAATTATTTATTATCAATTAATTAATTAATGTATGCATGTATGTATGTATATATTTATTTATTTAGACTCCAAATTGTCTCTGACTCAGCCATTGGATTTGCAAAACACTATGATTTTATTTCTTTTAATAAAAAAAAATCCTCTTTCAAAATAAAATGTATCTGACCGTGACGGAATCAAACAAAATACATCGTTTTTGAAGACCGGCTATGAATTTTTTCTGCATTTTTTTTTTAATATATGTATTTTTTTTGTATCTGGGTCTTCAAGTCTTATGTGCGTCATATCTGTCCAATGTAATTTATGGGCCATCATGATCTGACATCATCGAGGCATAAGTTATCAAAATAAATTAACGCAGAACAGGAAACTGTCTCGACTCTCTGAGCAACTTCGCCAAAGTCGGGACTGCTTTGGCCTACTTGCACTTGACCGCAGATTTACTTTGTTGATCCAGTTTGCTGTCGATTTGAATACCAAGCACCAACAACCATAAAACAACAGAACATAGACATTGTTATGGGTTGTCCTTTCCATGAACACATAGATTTGTAACCTGACTAATGTCCTCTTCCTGTGAAGGAGTTTACCAAGTCCTAAATTAGTCCTAGCCCCGATCTCCTACATGAAGATAACAGCTTAACAGGCTGTCTGTTCACCTCAGATTGACCCCAGATTTTCTGTGCTTCTATTGTGGGCCTTGTGGGCATGAAACTTCTAATAATAATAATAATACATTTAATTTTTAAGGACACCTTTCTCAAGGACACTTTACAGTCACAGGATAAGTTTTTTTTTCTGTGGGTGAGCAGCGGCAGCCCCGCATGCCAGCGTTCACTCAATCCGGAAGTAACTCAAATAGATAGAAAGCTAGCTAGCGACCAAATAGATAGCTAATAGCTAGCGAATAGCTACTTGCTAGCGAATATAAAGCTAATTGTTAGCGAATAGATAGCTAATAGCTAGCAAATAGATAGCTATTAGCTAGCGAATATAGCTAATACATAGTGAATAGACAGCTAATACCTAGCGAATAGAAAGCAAATACCTACCGAATAGATAGCTAATAGCTAAAAACTAAATAAATAGCAAATAATATGACAACACAAAGGCACAAAGAGTCATACATTCTTCAGCACTTGCTGTACCCTCTTTGTGACATGAAGCAGTTCTAGATGAAAGAAGAGAGGATCAAAGCATCCTTTTCAGCAGTGGATCAGGGTGGAACGTCAGGGTGGAATGTGCACCTCTACTACAAGCTAAATGTTGAAAGCAAACACAAAGCTGTAGAGTCCACTGAAGAAAAGAGATTATCTCACATCTCTTGTCCCACACAAATCCGCTTCAATTCCAAGCCGCGACTTCCACATACATTTAAATATGATAACTTATGAATAACTTATAACTTATAAATATGATAACTCTATCATCATGTCATGAAATTTTATTTTGGAGCCATTTCCTGGATAAGTATCAAAAGTCCATGAGTGAATACTCATCATATTTTCCATCCACGAAGACAGCATAGACAAAAAGTTCTTATTTCGAACAGAAACTTAAGAGAACCAAAGATGGCCGGACGAGCATACTAACTGAGTGTCCCAACAATCAAAACGATGATCCTGAAAGCAGATCCGTTCTTTCCAGCGCTTGCTTCCATGACAACAAGCACGCAAGGCCCCTGACCTCCCACCCTTCCCTCGGTGTTGCGATGAATCATCAGTCAGCAGTGTTTGGTTCACGCCCACAAATGTACATTTCACGTATGTACGTACAAACATGTCCATCGACTAGTCCTCTGTCACTGTCACTTTCTGTCCTTTTCGCAATGTTCAACATTTTGAGTGACTTTTTACAGTGATGCCTCGGTTTACAAACCCCTTGGCTTATGAACTTTTTGGTTTACGAACGTTAAATGTATGAAAATTTTACCTTGGCATACAAACTATTTTTCGGGATACAAACAGAGCGCCACAATTTGTGATGTGTCGTTTGCGAACGAGCCCGTTCTCCTAACAATAAAATGGCAGCCGACTGTTTTTTGTCCTGTATTCCCCGCCCCCAGTGTTCGGTTAAAACCACGTGATTGGTCAAGAACGCAGCAGTGAGGGGAGGTGCTTTAAACATGAAAGACACAGGCAGACAACAGAGAGAGAGAGAGTGATAAAATGGATAGACAACAGTGAAATTTGGACTCGTTTCAACTTTGATAGTTCAAAGGCAGAGTGTAGACTGCAAGGTTAAAATATCCCATCAATCAATCGAATAAAGGTTTTCTGATTCTGATTGTGATCAGGCTCCACAAATAACCCGCACAAGCCATCTGTACACTTGATGCAAAAAGCTATCAACGCAGATAAACAGAACACAATTGATGAGGAACTAGATAAAATTATCACATAGAAAGCACCTACAAGGGATCATTCCTCAAGATGGTGAAAGAAGAAGGCTACGTTCCCCATCAAGTGTTTATTGCTGATGAAAGCGGCCACTCCATTCCATCAAGTTATCAACGACCATCACAAAGGTCAATAAAACGACTTTATTATCCAGTACAGTTTATTTCTTTCATTACAATACCATAGCACATTTATTATACACAAAATGAGGTATATTTTGTGTAGTTATAAGGCTTAGAAAATTATACAATTACGTTTTATGGGGACCTGGGAACGGATTATTTTCATTTTAATGGTTTCCTATGGGAAATTAATTTTGGGGATACACACTTTTCGCTTTACACACTATGTCTGGGAACCAATTAAGTTCGTAAGCCAAGTATTATACAGTATAACACCATAGCACATTTATTATACATAAAATAAGGTATATTTTGTGTAGTTTTAAGGCTTAGAAAATTACAAAGTAGAAAATTAGGTTTTATGGCGTGACTAAAAATATCAGCCTGAGTGTTTTGCGTATTTTAGATGCTATAAAACGTTTTTTTTCTGATGTCAGTTAGGAAACAAAAAAACTGTCGGTTGTCCTTTAACTGCATACATGAAGCATCCTTTGCCTCCTATAGCCTTGGATATGTATAAGAAGATGAAAAAAAAAAGATTTTTTTTTTGAGGAATCATTTCATCAAAAAAGAACATTCACATTTATTACCCGTGCACTCCATTTGTCAAATAAATTGGATTACAAGCAGAATGTTTCTGCGCAGCTTTCATTATTTCTGTCCACCCCTCCAACGACGACACTTCTATTCCGACAGATGCCTCCGGGGCAATATTTAATCTAGCAACAGTACAGGAAATTAGATCATTATGAGAAAGTCTTCATGTTTTTTTTTCCCTTTCTCATCTGGTTTACCTGGAAACAAACAACAGTCGTTTGTTAATGTGAAAAACAAACGCAGACGGTAAGAGTACCTTTTTGTGACTGGACAATAGTGCGATTATTATGATTAGATGATTGGATTTGATAAAAGCATTATTTGCAGTGGTTTCTGGGGGAATTATAGTCCCGCCCCCCATTGAGAAAATGGCGAAAAGCACATTCAGTGGGGCCTCGGTTTACGAACACCTTGCCTTACGAATTTTTCGGTTTACGAACGTTAAATTTATGAAAATTAAACCTTGGCATACGCACTACTTTACGGGATTAACATGGAGCGCTACTCCACCATGGCTGGCGGAGTAATTTTCGGCGGAAGAACACCAAACCACCCCCTTTCTCTGAGTGCACGGATGCAAGGATTTTTTTACGGATACTTTTGCTGTTATGGGACTGAAAAAGACCCCACCACAGGCTCGTTTTCAGCCGAAGAAGACACAAAACAAAATTACAGTCGAGGAGAAGAAGAAGATCAATGAAAAACACGAACGAGGTGTGCGTTTGTATGATTGTACAGCCCAGTACCGATATGCTAAGTCGACTATTGCTACCATCCTTCGCAACAAAGAAGCCATTAAAGGTGCGTGTGTTGCTAAAGGTGTTGCCGTGCTGTCAAATAAGTTGTAGAAGAAGTTGTAAAACTGATTATATTCAACAGGAATAATAATTTCATATCTGAAGTGTTCAACTTGAAAGATTGTCATTTTTTTACAAGTAATAATAATAATAATAATACATTTCATTTACAAGCACCTTTAAAAACTCTCAAGGTCACTTTACAGTCACAGGATAAGTTTTTCTGTGGGTGAGCAGCGGCAGACACATGCGCCAGCGTTCATTCAACCCAGAATAACTGAAATAGATAGAAGGTTAGCAAGCCAGTTAGCTAATAGATAACTAATACATAGCAGGATAGAGAGCTAGGTATCCAGATAGCTAATAGATACCAAATATATAGCTAGCAAGGTAGACAGTGGTACATGTAGATGTAGCTAATAGCTAGCTAGATAGATAGAATACACGTGGAGAAGCGGACTGGTTTCATCTGAAAACTTTTTGGGAGACGCTTAAAATATAAGGCACGAGGAATTGAGGGTAGAAAAAACAAACACAAACAAGACATTGGTGTCGCATTGTGATTCTTCCCCCCTCCCATCTTGTGACGGGGCAACTTGTGATCGCTTGCGCAACCTGCCAACCAACCCAACGAATGAATTATGGACGGCGACATAAATAGCGACAAAAAAGTGTTTGCGCTTTGAGGTTCCTCATTCTTTCAGCCCGTCGCTTTGCACATCATGTCAACCTCAAATCAAAGTCTGGAGACAGGAAGTAACATTTTCTAATACAGTGATACCTTGGCTTACGAACTTAATTGGTTCCCAGACAGAGTGTGTAAGGCGAAAAGTGTGTATCCCAAAAATTAATTTCCCATAGGAAACCATTAAAATGAGAATAATCCGTTCCCAGGTCCCCATAAAACATAATTTTCTACTTTCTAAGCCTTAAAAGTACACAAAATATACCTTATTTTATGTATAATAAATGTACTATGGTATTATAATTAAAGAAATAAATGGTACGGTATAATAAAGTCGTTTTATTGACCTTTGTGATGGTCGTTGATGGCTTGATGGAATGGAGTGACCAGTTTCATCAGATTAAACAGTTGATGAGGAACGTAGCCTTCTTCTTTCACCATCTTGAGGAACGGTCCCTTGGAGGTGCTTTCTCTGCCATAATTTTACCAACCTTTTTCCTTGAAAAAAAAGAGACAGAGAGACACAAACACACACACACACACACACACACACACACACACACACACACACACACACACACACACACACACACACACACACACACACACACAAAGCACACACAGTCATGAGGACAGCGCATCTGCTAATCTATTGTCATGGGGACCCGAGGAAGTTGTCATGCGGTGCGATAGGCTGCTGTCATGGTTAAAGGTAAACATGAGCGCCATCGTTCCATTTTCTTTGACGGCTAACGTATCACTGTTGGCTAGCTAACGCATTGCTAGGAACAAACATATCAGCATTAGCTTGAATGAAGCTATGTGGATGTATTTAAAATAATAATAATAATAATAATAATAATAATAATAATCATACATTTCATTTACAAGCGCCTTTCAAAACTCTCAAGGTCACTTTGCAGTCACAGGATCAGTTTTTCTGTGGGTGAGCAGCGGCAGCCACATGCGCCAGCGTTCACTCAACCGGGAATAACTCAAATAGATCAAGTTATTTAGTTAGCTAATAGATAACTAATAGATAGCTAGGTAGCTAGATGGCTAATCAATAGCAAATAGATAGCTAGCTAGGTAACCAGATATGGTGACCCCGTTCAACCGGGAATAACTCAAATAGACCAAGTTAGCTAGCTAGCTAATAGAAAACAAATAGTAGCTAGCTAGTTAGACAGCTAATAGATAGCAAATAGATAGGAAATAGATAGCTAGCTAGGAAGCCAGCAACGGTGACCGCATTCAATCGGGAATAACTCAAATAGATTAAGTTAGCTAGCGAGCTAATACAAAACTAATAGATAGCTAGCCAGCGAGTTAGACAGCTAATAGATAACAAATAGATAGGAAATAGATAGCTAGCTCGGTAGCCAGCAACGGTGTCCGTGTTCAATCAAATCAAATTCAACTCAAATAGATCAAGGTAGCTCGCTAGCTAGCTAACAGAAAACTAATAGATAGCTAGCTAACTCACTATTTCGCAAGCTAGCTAACTCGCTAGCTCGCGAGTTACCTAACTCACTAATTCGCGAGCTAGCTAACTCGCTAGATCGCTAGCTAGCCAGATTGTTCGCTAGTTAGTGATCTAGCGAGTTAGCTAGCTCGCCAGCTAGTTAGCTAACTCGCTAGTTCACAAGCTATCTAACTCACTAGTTCGCAAGCTAGCTAACTCACTAGTTTGCGAGTTAGCTAACTCACTATTTCGCGAGCTAGCTAACTTGCTAGATCACGCGCTAACCAGCTAGCTCGCAAGCTAGCTAACTCGCTAGATCGCAAGCTAGCTAACTCGCTAGATCGCAAGCTAGCCAGCTAGCCCGCAAGCTAGCTAACTCGCTAGATCGCAAGCTAGCCAGCTAGCCGTCAAGCTAGCTACATACTGTTGGTGGAATATCGACCACACACAAAAAGAAAATAGGGAATGAACAAGATGTACAAATAAAGTATGTGAGTGCTGTTTAGTTTCCTTCAAAAGGGTCAAATGAAGCTTTCATCTTGGTGTCTTTCGAGGCCTCAACTCTTTTCAACCTTGTCATAGAATAGCAAACGGAAGCGCGATGGACTGAAAATGGAGACGTTCGCCTACACAAAATACATATCCGAAGGTCAGCGGCTACTGAAAGACGATGTAAGGTCAAACATAAAAACACATTTACACCCTCGTTTAACTACATGTAGATAATGCGTTGATTGCGGAGAAATAAAAAGCACTCTATGATAATCCGCTAAAAGCACGGAGCAATGACATAAATTTGAACTTTTGATACATTTTGCTTTAATTCAACATACAGTGATACCTTGGCTTACGAACTTAATTGGTTCCCAGACAAAGAGTGTACGGCGAAGTGTGTATCCCAAAAAATAATTTCCCATAGGAAACCATTAAAATGAGAATAATCCGTTCCCAGGTCCCCATAAAACATAACTTTATTTCTACTTTCTAATTTTCTAAGCCTTAAAACTACACAAAATATACATTATTTTATGTATAATAAATGTGTCATGGTATTATAATTAATGAAATAAAATGTACTATATAATAAAGAACGCTTTGCCAATAGATAGCTAAGTTGATAGCCATCCAGCTAGATAGTGAATAGATAGCTAGCTAGATAACCAGCTATCCAGCTATATAGCTAATAGATTGCCATCAGTACAAACCAATAGATAGCTAGTTATATCGCTATCTATATCTAGCTTTCTATCTATCTAGTTGAGTTACTTCCGGGTTGAATGAGCGGTGGCGTGTGTGGCTGCCGCTGCTCACCCACAGGAAAACTTATCCTGTGACTGTAAAGTGACCTAGATAGCTTAGAAAGGCGCTTATAAATGAAATGTATTATTATTATTATTATTATTATTATTATTATTATTACTACTACTATTATGAAAAATAAACATTTAATAAAATATATGCTTAATCAAGATATGTCCATGTAGTACATATGTTACTTCAAAAATGCTCGTTTGTACCGTTTTTCGTAACTCGAATGTTCGTAAGTAGGGGAGTGTCTGTAAATCAAGCATGCAGTTCCGATTCTTTAGTCGATTCCAGTCATATACGTTGTTTTTTTCCCAAAGATAATAACAATAATAATAATAATAATAATAATAATAATAATAATAATCCATTTCATTTATAACTAAATAACAAATAATATGACATCACAAAGACACAGAAAGTCCTTCATTCTCCAGCACTTTCTGTACCCTCTTTGCGACATACAGCCGTTCTAGATGAAAGAGGAGAGGATCAAAGCGTCCTTTTCACCAGTGGGTCAGGGACGGTTTAGGTGGAATGTGCACATCTACTACAAGCTAAATGTTGAAAGCAAACACACAGCTGTAACATCCATTGACGAAAATAGATTGTCTCACATCTCCTGTCCGACATAAATCCGCTTCAATTCCAAGCCGCGACAGGATAAAGAATATATCCCCGAGAACCAGTTTGATTTTGAACAGATTGTGAATAGCCTGCGTTGTAGCGACCACTCCATATGCATACATTGTTCTAAGTATGCCCAATTATTATTTCTATTACAAAAAAACACCCCCAAGATAGGGCGCACTTCCCTGTTCTCTCGCTCCCAAACTGACAGTGAGCTGGGGCCGCCATCTCGATTTCCCGCTTGGAACTTAATGCACCAACTGTGTGGTATCAGCCCGACCATCTCGAGTCGCTCCACGTTGGTCCAATCCGTCCCTCGTATGGTGTTACAGCACAACGCTACCGCCAAAGCTAATCAGCAAAGCCGGGCCTGACACACTGACACACATTCAAAAACCACAACACGTCACAACCTTGTCGGCGATGATTTTGGGGGATTTCGAATGCGGGAGTAAATCGGACAAAGCTGGAGAACCAGAAAAAAAGGCAAGTAGAGTGATTCCTTGGCTTACGAACGTAATTGGTTCACAGACAGAGTATGTAAGGCAAAATGTGTGTATCCCAAAAATTAATTTCCCATAGGAAACCATTAAAATGAGAATAATCAGTTCCCAGGTTCCCATAAAACATAATTTTCTAATTTCTAATTTTCTAAGTCTTAAAACTCCACAAAATATACCTTTTTTTATATATAGTAAATGTGCTCTGGTATTATAATTAAAGAAATAAACTGTACTATAAAATAAAGTTGTTTTATTTACATTTGTGATGTTCCTTGATGGCTTGATGGAATAGAGTGGCCGGTTTCATCAGCAATAAACACTTGATGGGGAACGTAGCCGTCTTCTTTCACCATCTTGAGGAATGATCCCTTGTAGGTGCTTTCTCTGCCATAATTTTACCTAGTTCCTCATCAATTGTCTTCTGTTTAGCTGGGTTGATATCTTTTTGCATCAAGTGTACAGATGGCTTGTGCGGGTTATTTGTGGAGCCTGATTAATGGGATATTTTAACCTTGCAGTCTACACTCTGCCTTTGAACTATCAAAGTTGAAACTCTCTCATTGTCGTCTGCCTGTCTCTTTAATGTTTAAACCACTTCGCCTCACTGCCGCGTTCTTGACCAATCACGTGGCTTTAACCGAAGACTGGAGGCGGGGAATAAAGGACAAAATCAGTCGGCTGCCATTTTGTTGCTACAAAAACGGCTCGTTCACGAACGACACATCACTCATTGAGGCAGCTCCGTGTACGAAAAAAGTTCGTATGCCAAGGTAAAGTTTGTATGCCAAGGTAATTTTTTTATAAATTTAACGTTCGTAAACCGAAAAGTTCGTAAGCCATGGGGTTCGTAAACCGAGGTGTCACTGTATCTGCGTAGTTGTCGCCGCAATGAAAGCCACGTCTCTCTGGGCCTCGCAATTCCATGCTCACGCATTCGTAAGTACGTTAAAGGGCATATACCTACGGCCATGTTTTTTGTGATCATAAACATCATATAGCTTAATGGAAAGAGGAAAACGCACAGCACAGACGCGATGGGCTCGACTCAAAGTCTTGTCACGTCGTGCCAATTTACAGCACTTTTACATGCCGGCTCGGCGGATGTGAAATATATTAACCTTTGAACCGCGTTACCGCGGTAACAACCACTTTTTCAACACACATAAGCGCTCGGCGGAACAATGGCGGCGAGGTAATGACGTTCTCGCACAATGCCGGCAAACACTTTTGTGGACGGAGGGATCACAAAAGGAGGAGGAGGACATTTAGCGGCGAGCGAGATTGAGGGAAAAAAATGGAATCGGCATTGAGGACGGGACAAAAGGCCTGCCTGATGAAATTGTGTTCTGTTCCACTGCCCCAATAAACTCTGACATCAACAAGTGGGGCGGCCTTCTGCAACCTTTTGCAAATGTCCGACTCAAAGTACAAAGCAACCTTCGCGTACATTTGTGACGACTGGCAGGCGCATCGAACAGGTACACATAAGTAAAATGTTAGATAAAGAAAAAAAATATATATATATATATATATATATATATATACAGGTAACATCTGACTTAAGACAGAGTTCCGTTCCGACCAAACGGTTCTAAGTCGAAATGGTCGTAAGTTGAAATGGTCGTAAGTCGAAACCCATTAAAAATGTTGAATAGAGACTCGGAGGCTAAATGACTAGCAAACTCCGCCCCCTCTAGGGGTCTGGAGGCCGTGGTCGTAAGTCGAGCCGGTTGTAAGTCGGTCGAGCCGGTCATAAGTTTTCACTGTATATGTATTTAACCTCAAACCATACATCAGGACGCACATATGTTACCTATATATATATATATATATATATATATATATATATATATTCTGCAACCAATAGCACATTTATTCTACATAGAATAAGGTATGTTGTGTGTAGTTTTTAGGCTTATTTAGTTGAAAAGTATATTTTATGGAAACCCAGGAACGGATTATTCCCATTTTAATGGTTTCCTATGGGAATTTTTTTTTTGAGATACACACTTTTTGCCTTACAAACTCTGTCTGGGAACCAATTAAGTTCGTAAATTGAGGTTTCACTGTATATGTATTTAACCTCAAACCGTACATCAGGACGCACATATCTAGAGTAGGACAAGGCGACGTTGGATGGTATAATAATCGCTATAAGGATGGCTTTCTGGCCTTTGACGAACCCTTTTTGCCGATAATGGCCGCATCTCACGTGGAGGCGTTTGGTATTTGGAGACTCGACGGGCCATGAAATAAACCACCTTATCTAACCTGGTCTGAGTGGCGGCTTCTGATTGGATTTGACGGAAGGTGACGTTTGCTTTGTACACGCCGCTAGAACATCTTAAAGGCTTCTGGAAAATGTTGGCGCATTTAATGTGCGCAGTTAGAAATGTATAAATTAGAGCACACGTCGTACAGGCCAACCGACGACGTGCTGGCGGATCGGATGAGGTGTTGAATGATGGAATCAGATTTCCTGATTAGTGCAGTTATCATCGCTGCTGAAACAATAATAATATAGAAGAAAACATTTCATTTATAAGCGACTTTCAAAACTCTCAAGGTCACTTTACAGTCACAGGATACGTTTTTCCGTGGGTGAGCAGCGGCAGCCACACACGTCAGCGTTCACTCAACGTAGCAGTAACTCAAATAGATAGAAAGCTAGCCAGCTAAGAGATAGCTAATAATAATAATAATAATAATAATAAATAATAATAATAATAAATAATAATAATAAATAATATGAAAATTATAATACTAATAATAATAATAATACATTTTATTCACAAGCGCCTTTCAAAACTCTCAAGGACACTTTACAGTCACAGGATAAGTTTTTTTTTCTATGGGTGAGCAGCGGCAGCCACACGCATGAAAATGAAAATGAAAATGATAATGATAATAATACATTTCACTTACAAGCCACTTTCAAAACGCTTAAGGTCAATTTACAGTCACAGGAGAAGTTTTTCTGTGGGTGAGCAGCGGCAGCCACACGCGTCAGCATTCATTCAACCCGGAAGTAAATCAAATGGATAGAAAGCTAGCTAGCTAAGAGATAGCTAATGATGATGATAATAATAATATTAATAATAATAATACTACATTTCATTTACAAGCGCTCTTCAAAACTCTCAAGGTCACTTCACAGTGACAGGACAAGTTAAATAGCTAGCTAGCTAGCTAGCTAGCCAATAGATGACTGTAATATGTTTGAAATGACATTTCTAAAAAGTACTTGGGTCACACACAACAATGACATCAATTTCATCAATCATTTTGTTCCCGATCTGAAATGAAAAACATGTTTTGCTTTTGTTTGTTTACGTCTTTTTCCTTTCTTCTCGGTCTCTGTTTTGACTTTTTTTCTTTTTCACGCCACGGGAGGATAACCAGGTGTCCCAACACTTTCATCCGTATAGCGTCCCTGTTATGTCACTGTTTACCGGCAAGCAGCTGTACATCCTTATCATTTTCTAATTACACCCAGACATGTACTTTATCACCTTGCTGATTATTCCAATTACACCTTCACGGAGCATGACAAGCTGCTTGCTGTAATCAGGAACCGTGTTTAAAAGGCACGCGTGTGCTCAGGTTTTGGTTTGTTTTTTTTTTCTCTCTTGGGTGGACTGGAGCTCAGAACGCAAGCGGAGAAACACGCTCGACTTGAGGTTGGACATTTAGAATCGACTGGAACAGTGTTATGATTACTTTAATCCTCACATGTATAAAATTGAGAAGTCCAAAACTGGCAAATTCAGTAGCATATCCGATATTGCGATTTAAAGGACAACAGATGCATCCGGATAAGTTGTGTCCATAATTTGTAAAATGACTTCAAATGACTTCTATTGAGCATATTTTACAAAGATTTCACCAAATATAGCTATATTTGACCTTTTAAGACTCGCGCTGAATATTCAGGAAGTCTTGTTCTCGAGTTAGTGACGATTCCTGACGTGACGTCACTGAAGGAACGCCCCTGACTGAGAAAGCGACACACAATGCATTTTGGGTACTTTTTTTTCGTCTGAAAACATCGTGTTGATCTGTGTTGATGGCGAAATTAGGAGGGAAAAAAACATAAATAACACAATGGTGAATCGTTGTGTGTTGAACCAAGACTACTATTTGATACTAGTTGACACAAATTCCCAGCAGACAAATCATCCCATTTCCAACGGAGCTTGGGTGCCATCTTGTGCATTTTCTGGGACGCTACATTGGAGTCCAGACGGTTCGAATTGATACGGAAGGACTTCTTTAATCGATTGCAAACATGTATGCTTTCCTCTTCAGAACTATTTGAATCATATTCATAAGTGGATGAGTAACAAGAAAGCATATTCTCCGAATCTGAAGCCATTGTTTTGATTCTCGAGCAAGGCAAGACGTCTTGGCGTGACACCACGAACAAGTGGGCGGGACTGTCTGAAACTGGCCACTTCCGGTTTCGATTCTTTGCAGTTTCAGCACACTTTTTTAGTTTTTTATTGGTGTTTTGCATTCGACTAAAAATATCATACTGCGTGTTTTGGGTCTTTTAGATGCTATAAAACGTTTTTCTGATGTCAGTTAGGAAACAAAAAAATGATGTCGGTTGTCCTTTAATCCTAACATTTATAAAATTAGGAAGTCCAAAACTGGCAAACTTAGTAGCATGTCCGATATTGCTTTTTAACATTGCGCAGTAACACCAACACAACATGAAGGCAGAATTACGTTCGACTGCTAATTTAATCATACCACCCAAAAAGTAACACATTCTGATTAGTGATGGGAATTCTGGCTCCTTTCAGAGAGCCGGTTCTTTTGGCTCGGCTCACTAAAAAGATCTGGCTCTTTTGGCTCCCAAATGGCTCCTCATTTTTTTGTTGCTTAAAATAATTCACCACCAAAAATCATGTCAAATTATATGAAAAACGAATTATTCATGTAAAAAAAATATAAACTATATCAAATATTGTTACAGTAAAGTCTCGTTATATCGATATCGGATATATCGATAGTCCCGGTTATATCGATACTATTTCTATGCACGCACGGAGAAAATTGCATGCAAACAGGGTCGGATATATCGATAGTCCCGGTTATATCGATATTTTTTCGGACTCCCTTGAATATCGATATAACGAGACTTTACTGTATTTATATGGCTTTATTTATGTGCATAGAAAGCATCCACTAACTTTCACTTTCCTTGTGGTTACTTTTTTGACCCATTCTTGGACTCCAGCACGTACTTCGTCATATATGATTCTGATATGATTCTTTTAGAAAGTGTTTTCAGAATTAGAATCAGAATCAGAAGCCTTTAATAGCCCAACAATGGGGATATTTCCTGCTTGGAATTGCATTGGAAAGGCGCTTACAAATTAAATGTATTATTATTATTATTATTATTATTATTATTATTATTATTATTATTATTATTATATTGGGTTGAGAGAATAAGTATATTTTATGAATCCTTTGTCATCTACAATTGAAAATGGCTGAAAATCAAAGGAAAAAAGTCGGCTCCCATTTCCGGCTCGCTTCGTTCACTTCAGATATCCGTCTATAAGATCCGGTCCGTTCGCGAACGACACATCACTAATTCTGATTGTGAATATGAACAAAAATGCGCATTTCCTTCTGCATCAAAGCTTTACAACCGCCCATTTTAGCAAAATACCAGTGATAAAAGTGTACCATTAGGTGTGATTTTATTTAAAAAAAATAAGGTTGAAGAAACACTGCTACCAACTAGCGGCAGCGAATAGCCACATCATCCACCCAAATGTCAGCATATTATATCACAATCGCAGTTTTTTTTTTCCAAGATTACAATGTTTTAAACATGTTAAATTTAAAAGTAGATTCCGATTCACTCGCATTTACTCACCATTTTGTGGTTCCGACGAGGATGATGCGTACTGCTTGGGTTGATGAGTCCATAAAAGACAAACTCGACAGTTCTTTCCATCTTAAAAATCGTCTTCCAATACTGCATTCGATTTACGCTTTGTTAAAATAAGTCCAAAAAACACCAATATTGCGTTATGATTATGTTTTGTTGAAACCTGATTTAGACATACACCCACATGCTTTTCCTTCACTAAAATTTCCGGCAGTGAGGCGGCCATCTTACTTTATTTTAACCCTTGACCCTGGCGAGAAGTGTGCAGTAGCCACATTTGGCCAATAAGGGGGGATATCAAACAGAAAATTACCATATGAAGGTAAGAAGACCTCAAAAGAACAATTCAACTTCGCCAAATGTACCACTTGTGTCATTTTAAATATCAATTAGCAAATCCATTTTCATTCTATGCAGTTTTCAAACTTTACACGATCACCAATCAAACATCAGCATCACATATAAACGTAACATTTACGCAAAACAACTTGTTCCTTCGTGTTGATTTGGATGATTGACTGACGAACGGCCCTTGACCAAGTGTTTAGTTGGATTCTTCTACCATCTAGTGGCCATGTAGGGAACAACAGGTGGGATTCTGATTCTCGCGTTGAAGCGCCAGTTGGACGTTTTCCCGCACGACAACGACGAGATTTGGACACTTCTTTAGCAAACCCATACGACGACTTCAAGTCAATTTCAAATCAATTGCCCTTTTAAATGTCATTTTCATCTGCAGTACCACAACCACATTTAAACGCTTCAATCTGATTGGATCCGCAAGACGGTTTTGAGTTGATTTGATTCATCTGAAAATTCTAAAAATGAAAATAAAATACATTTAAAGTATAATATGAAACTACGAGGATATACAACAATTCGGGTACGTAGGATGAACAGGAATTAAAAATTATATCCTGAATCCAAACGGAAGAATAAACACGAGGAAATAAAACACACGCTGGTGTGTGCCGGCATCTTGTGGTTAAAATTGGTACTACAAAAACTTTAAAGCTATTCAGCTCTTTCAAATAAAGTGTTCTTTACAACTCCACAGTATCTTGTTAACTGTTATGTCTACCTTAATCAATCAAGTTTACATGACAAAACAGACACAATTTTATATTATTTGTTTATTGCGTACACTGACCAAGATTGAAGATGACAAAAAAGGCTCAATGTCCGAGTGGTTTTATTTCGAATAAGAAAAACTGACGAGAGTCAAATAAATCTCCATGCGGAGTGATAGGCAGAGCAATGTGGGGATATGTGCACAAATATTTGTCATGTCGTGAATATCCTGTAGTGTTTCTTTGTCTTTTTTAAGTGTGGTACTGTCAATTCAGGGTAACGTGTAGTATTATGTAACGTGGTAAAGTGTCATGTAATGTTTTGTGACAGATTAAACTTGTTTCGGGGTTTTTTTTTTGTAACGTGGAGCTGTGTTTTGTCATATTTGATAAGATGTAATTTAATGCAGCGTAATTTAATGTCGTGTATAACGTGTCGCCGAGTGTCACGTCGCCATTTAAAATGTATAATGCAATTTAACGTGTCGTCGAAGGGAGTGTAGATAATTGTCAGCAATCTGTCGTAACGTAAAATATTGTCATTGAGTGTGGAGGAAGGGAACGTTTGTCAAAGGTGTGTCATCGGAGTGGCGTGATGGCGCGTGCACGTGTGACGTAGGCAGACACGAGCAGCGTACGGTACAAACTCACACGCGTGGCGTTCGCACGCACAAATAGAGCCTGTGTGGACATGCAGCTAATGCACTTAAATCACACAAAAAGAATCAAATTATATACACTTGTTCGATTGGCATGGGATTGACGGCTTGGTGCGGGGCGTCACAGGAGACCCCCATTTTGTACATTATTTTTTATTTTATTTTTTATTCTGCCTGAACCCCCCCTGTTGAACTTCATTGTCAAGCCCTAACATGATAGTCTTCACCTTCATTGTCTCACCGAAGCGGAAGTCAACAGAAGAACCGGAATTAAATTCCACTCAATTTCACAAAGTTTTAGAAAAACAAACATGGCAGAAAAAAAGAGGATCAGTGCAAAAAAAAAAACAATTTATGCTTTGAAACAAACGCAGAGTGTTTGTGAATTATCATTGTGCTGTACACAATCCCACAACACTTCTGATTCCCTCTTACTCATACACACACATATACACACACACACACGCGCACACCGACACACGCTATATATATTATTTCTTTTACCTGACATTTCCTTCAGAAAAGAGTCTGTCGGGAGGCCCAATTTTTGAATTGTCTTTATGTGAAAATTGGCTAAATTTGGGGACAGTTTTACTCTGAAAAAAAAGACGTCATAAATTGACGACTCCATTTTGTGTCAATGGTTTTCAGAAAAGAAGCTATCACAGGAGGATTTTGTTTCGTTTTTCAAATACCCAATTTTTGAATTATCGGTGTGAAAATTGGCTCAGTTTTGGGACAGCTTTACTCTGAAAACAACAACACACACAAAAAAAATAATTATGCCATCAATTGACGACTCCATTTTTCTGTCAATAGTTTTCATGGACCAACTGGTTGATTTTCATCCCGCCTTTTTTTTAAAGGGCAACCGACGTCTCCGGACAAGTTGTGTCCATAATTTGTAAAATGGCTTCAAATGACTTCTACTGAGCGTATTTTAATAAGATTCCAGCGCATATAGCTATATTTTACATTTTAAGACTCGCACTGAATATTCCGGAAGTCTTGTTTTTGATACTTGATACTTTTTGATACTACTTGGTGACGAGTCCTCACCCTACGTCACTGAAGGAACACCCCTGACCGAAAAAAGGACACATTGTAGCAGTCCTTCCATCACGTCAATGCTTGTTTGGTCTGAAAACCTCATGTTGCACCAGAAATAGCCAGAAGAGGGCGTCCAAGCTCCATGTAAGGAATTTATCAGCCTGTGGAAACGGGCTGATTAATTCCTCACAGGAGCTCGGTGGCCATTTTCTGCCTCTTTTTGGGTCAGACATTTCCCTCCCAATGTTGCCTCAAAATGGCACGGAATAAATTCTTTAATCGATTGCAAACATGTATGCTTTCTTCTTCAGAACTATTTGAATCATATTCATAACTGAATGTGTAACAAGAAAAATATCTAAAATGACTAAAAATATCATACTGCATGTTTTGCGTATTTTAGATGCTATGAAACGTTTTTCTGATGTCAGTTAGGAAACAAAAAGTGATGTCGGTTGTCCTTTAAAGGTTCTATATGTGAAACAACAACAATAGCAACACACAAACTGATCAAGAGCAACAGGTGCGACCAAGACCATCATGTGTGTTTTTTTTTTTTTTTGTGTGTGCCTGTACACGAAAAGCAATTTCGCACATAACAGCTTTTTGCCGTGCCTTGGTCTAAATTGGGCAACACCAAAAGGTTTTCACGAGAACAAAAGCATATGTGGGGCTACAACACAATACGAGGTGGTGGCAAATGGAAGACGATGAAAAGGAAAATGGCTTCACTAGAATTTAGTCGTTCAAATACGAATACAGTGATACCTTGGCTTATGAACTTAATTGGTTCCCAGAAAGTGTGTGTAAGGTGAAAAGTGTGTATTCCAAACATTCATTTCCCATTGAAAACCATAAAAATGAGAATAATCCGTTCCCAGGTCCCCATAAAACAATTTCCAACTAAATAAGCCTTAAAACTACACACAATATACCTCATTTTACACATAATAAATGTGCTATGGTATAATGTGGTGGTGTATAATATGGTGTAATTAAAGAAATAAACTATCTAACTATAATAAAGGTCTCCCTTTCGATGACACATCAGTCATTGTGGCGCTCCGTGTGTTTCCCAAAAAATAGTTAGTATGCCAAGATTATATTCTCGCAAATTTAAGGTTCATAAGGCGAAAAGTTCGTTAGCTAAAGCGTTCGTAAGTCGAGGTATCACTGTACAGTGGCCGCCTTGAGATAAAAATGTCTGACTTGTTTGAGTGACGGGACCATGTTTAAAACAAAAACTCAAATAAGATTGACACAGTGAATTTCCAAACATCGTAGATGCTAGCGAGCGTCATGGTTAGCTAGTTAGCTAGATAGCTATCTGGCTGTCTAGCTAGATCTATAGCAAGCTATCTATTAGCTCTATTGATAGCTAGCTGGTTAGCTAGCTATCTATTAGGTAGCTGGCAAGCTTTGTTTCTATTTGAGTTACTTCCGGGTTGAGTGAACGCTAGCGCATGTGGCTGCCGCTGCTCACCCACAGTAAAACTTATCCTGTGACTGTAAAGTGACCTTGAGAGTTTTGAAAGGTCCTTATAAATGAAATGCATTATTATTATGGCTCCATTGGTCTTTTCAGTGTCGAAACAAAATGGCCTCTTTTCCATGTGTGTGTTGTTTTATGTAGCTAGCGTGCGAACGGTACTTCTCGGACGACGGCGGTTGTTCTCAAGGAGGCCGACGTGTCCGCCATGATTTTTCTCGGGCACGTCAGACCACAACGGCGTACTGGAGCTAATCAGGCATGTTTAGCCCGACACGGGTGGCCGAGCACGCCTCGTCCTCGTCGGCGCGGGGAAAGCCAAGCGCTACGACGCTAATGACCTGCTCGGAGCGCTAATGCTGCGACTTAAACATGGCGGCCCCGCGTGACCTCCTCCTCATCCTGGGTTTCCACTGTCCTTGCTTTCATCCTTCTTAGACAGCGCCGCCGGCTATTATGCCACTCTTGAGACACCCCGCTACTCCAGGAAAATTAACTTTGGCCTTCAAATAGAGGAAGAGAATTAAAAAAAAGGGCGATTCACGGTTTGTCCAAAAAGTTGTTGTAATGTTGTAATCTTTGAATTGACTCATTAATTCTTTTTAATAAAGCAAATCAAATACCGACTGTATAGTACCTTTTAAAAGCTAGCTGGCTAGCTGGTTGGCTGGATAGCTGTCTGGCTATCCGTTAGATATGTCTCCGGCTAGCTGGCAAGCTAATAGCTGGCTATATATTGACTATCCAGCTGGCTGGCTGGCTATTAGATATCTATTTGCTAGCTAGTTGGCTGGCTATCTATTAGCTATTTAGCTAGCTGGTTGATTATCTGTTAGCTAGCTAGCTGGTGGGCTGGCTATCTGTTAGCTATCTATTAGCTAGATAGCTGGCTATTTATTGACTATCTAATAGCTATCTAGTGGCTAGCTAGCGAGCTTTTTATTAATTTGTGTTATTCCGGGTTGAGTGAACCACGGAAAAACTGATCCAGTGACTGTAAAGTGACCTTGAGTTTTGAAAGGCGCTTAGAAATGAAATGTATTACTATGATGACGATGATGATGATTATTATTATTAGGACATGTTTAACTTTAGACAAGATGGCGTCCAACCGTGGTAGGCGATCGCCAGCATACAACATCTTAATGCCTGCCTGCTATTATAAGTTCCAGTTCAATAAATTTTGTTTTCTAGCTACCTATTTGCTATCTTTTAACTATTTATTAGCTAGCGAGCTAGCTTTCTAGCTACTATTTCAGTTACTTCTGGGTTGAGTGAATGCTGGCGCGCGTGGCTGCCGCTGCTCACCCACAGAAAAACATATCCTGTGACTGTCAAATAACCTTGAGAGTTTTCAAAAGTGCTAATAGATAGCTATTAGATAGCTAATAGATAACCAGGCAGCTAGACAGCTAATAGATAGCTATCAGATAGTCATTAGAAAGTGAACCAAATAGCCAGCTAGGTAGCTAATAGATAGCAAGCCAGATAGCTAATAGATAGCTCGGTAGCTAGCTGGATAACTTTAAGTGTGAGTTGATGACCAAAACCGTGAGTACAACTAGCTATACTTTTGTATCTTGTGTTGAACGTTTAGCCTCGCTCCACATGTGCGCCGTCATAATGGGCACGCTGACAAAGGAACGGATAGAATGCGACGTCGCGACCTAGATGAACCAAACCGATCTGTCTACAGAGAAGACAAAATGGCAGCCAGAGGGGGAAAAAAACAGACAAACAGAAAAATAAACCCATCAGGGAGTGCGGTTAGAGCCTCCAGACCCAAACAGAGTAGCCATCTGTTGTCTGTATGCCTCCATTGTTACGAGCGCATGCTGAGTGACGAAACCACAAGGGATGGCGGCGGGGGAGCATCGCGACCGACCGAGTCCTCGTTCGTTCGCCACCGAATCCCCACATTGGTGACCACATTTTTCACCTGGAAGTGATCATGAAACAAAAGAATTTGATGATGGTGTACACAACTGCGACAGATATAATGGGACTATTTTTACCCAAAACATAACACAACAAACATTAGCTAGTGAAAGCTAATAGATAGCCACCTCGACAGCAAATAGATAGATAGCTAGCTAGATAGCGAGCTAGATAGATAGACGGCTTCATAGCTAGCTAAATAAAATTCACCTCCATTTTTAATTTCCTGTCAAACACCGGGTTGTTATAATAATACTAATTATGATATTTCATAATAGCCATATAACATGTACTATTGTCATTGTAATTTATTCGTTTCAAAATCACTGATGGATTTTTTAAAATTGCTTTTGATGAAAAAAAACTAAAATAAACATTAATATAAAAATTAATAATAAAAAGTATTAATAATAAGATAGTTACCGAGATAGATAGCGAGATAGCTAGTGAGATAGCTAGCGAGATAGCTAGTGAGATAGCTAGTGAGATAGTTAGCGAGATAGATCGCTAGCAAGATAGGTAGACAGATAGATAGCTAGCAAGATCGATAGCTAGCTAGCGAGAAGAGATAGATAGATTGCTAGATAAGTAGATAACTAGATAATAATAATATTTTCCTTTCGGCTTTTCCCTTCAAGGGGTCGCCACTGCGAATCAGTGTCCTCCATCTTCAGAGGTTTGATTCACGTTTGTTTTGGCCAAGCTTTTAAATAATAATAATAATAATAATAATATAGTAAATGTAAAAAAAAAAACCCACAATTTGGTTCAGGCGTGCGCAACAATGGACTCAAAATGGCGCTTGCTTCCCTTAGTGAGAAGTGAATGCACTGGCGGCCATCTTGCGTTGCCACAGGCTAAACTCACAGAACTTGAAAACGTTTACGTCTCCGCAAGACATTTTTCTCTCTCTGTGGCAAAAAATGCTAGTGTGGTATTACTATTCTTATTATTATTAGCTAAACCGAGGTATCACTGTATTTGAATTCATTTCAAAAGGGAAAAAATGATTTGAGAACATGGTCGCAAAGTCAATCACTCATATCTCAAGGCACCACTTTTGTTTCCTGGCAGATTAGACAGCAGACATGGCAACACAAAGTCTGAAATCCGAGTGGGTAAAAATCCAGGGATAAACGCGATCAACTGAAGAAACGAGATGGGCGGGATATTCATTTAAGTAATTTGGCGGAACAGATATTAGCTTGCAAATGGAGATCAGCGCTTCAGATATTCTTTAGACCAACCGCTAGCCGGGCTACGTCGCGTCTTATCTCCCAAGACGGATGGATCGGCTTTGCCCTTCCTCATTGATATTCCACCAGTCGCGCTCGCTGACTCTTAACGGCTATTTGTTAGCGCACAAAGAGCCTCAGTGTTAGCAACCAGCGTCCTCCCTCGCCGATGTAGCCAAACATCCCGATATGTCAGGGAGCGCTAACGTGCCGTTTGCGTGTAAACACAATGTCAAGTCATCGGGTTTTGGCTTTGGTTTTGATTGTCTCTTTTCTGTGTTGCGTTGATAGCTAGCGTTAGCGGGTCACATGGCCGTTGAAAGACTGGTATTGTTGGCGGGTGACCGCTTTGCCAATTTCGTTAAAATATTGGAAATGTTTTGAGGCCCACTAGTAGCTAGCTACGCGAAATTAGTGCGGAGAGTTTATGATTCAGCGACGACAAGCCTTAAAGGACAACCGACACCTGACAAGTTGCATCCATAATTTGTAAAATCACTTCCTGAGCAGTGACGCCACTAATTGGCTAAATTTGTGAATCCAGCTATCTAGCTAGCTATCTATTTGCTATGTAGCTCCCTGGCCGGCTATCTAGCTAGCTATCTATTAGCTACATAGCTATCTAGCTGTCTGGCTAGCTATTAGCTATCTATTGGCTAGCTAGCTAGATTTCTCTCTATTTGAGTTACTTCTGGGCTGAGTGAACACTGGCTCGTGTGGCTGCCGCTGCTCACTCGCAGAAAAACTGTAAAGTGACCTTGAGAGCTTATTATTATTATTATTATTACTTCATTAGTCATTTTTATTTGTGTTTTGCATTTGATTAAAGATATCAGCCTGCGTGTTTTGGGTATTTTAGATGCTATAAAACGTTTTTCTGATGTCAGGAAACAAAAAAAAAATGGTGTCGGTTGTCCTTTAAACGTGTTTGGGGAGCAGTAAAGTTAGCGGCGAATCGGTTCAAAACACACACAAACACACAAGCGTACACAAACACACGCACGCTTCCCTATTCCGCGCCGACAACAGTCAAAGTGTTTGCGCGACGCCAAGAGCCAAGAAAAAAAAAAATCACAAAAACCGCAAAGTAAAATATACACTGCGGTTAAAGGGAGGCAACCTCGCGAGTCCAAATTGTCCTTCATTGTCTTCACGCTGTCGTTTTTAACCTGGAAATTCCACTTCCCGAAGCGCCTCGACTCCTTACCGCAACTGCGTCCTTTCGCAGTTGCGAGAACTGTGTCAAAACAGCAAAGAAAATGGCACCTTTTAGTTCAAGGTGTCCCTTTTTCAAAGTCAGCTTTATTGTCAAATATGCTAATATGCATGACATACAGCACAGATGAAATTACTGTCCTCTTGGACCCAGCATGCAAGGCACTTATAATGACTTTAACAAACGTAATAAACACGAAAACGCCAATTTGCCGGGAGAGAGAGGAGCCGCTGTGTGCTCACGCGCCCCACTTATGACTTTAACAAACATAATAAACACGAAAACGACAATTTGCCGGGAGAGGGGAGATGCTGCGACGCCATCTTGGGAAAAACAAATAAACAAAAATAAGAAAAAGAAACAAAAAGAACCTTTATTCGTCCCACAATGAACAGCAATCGACCCTGGTCTGGTCTTTTCGTCAATGGATGCTACAGTTTCGTGTTTGCTTCCAACATTTAGCTTGTAGTAGACGTGCACATTCCACCATGACGTCCCTGATCCACTGCTGAAAAGGATGCTTTGATCCTCTCCTCATCAAAAAATGTTTGTGTTATCATATTATTTGTTATTTTTGACTTTAAGAAACATAATAAACACGAAAACGCCAATTTGCCAGGAGAAGGGAGCCGCTACGTGCTCACGCGCCAACATCTTTGGAAAAACAAAAATAAACAGAAACAAAAAGATGATGTGGACATGATGTGAGACGTCCCTGATCCACTGCTGAAAAGGATGCTTTGATCCTCTCTTCTTTCATCTAGAACTGCTTCATGTCATCAAAAAGAGGGTATAGCAAGTCCCGAAGAATGAATGACTCTCTGTGTCTTTGTGTTGTCATATTATTTGTTATTTTTGACTTTAAGAAACATAATAAACACGAAAACGTCAATTTGCCAGGTCTTATTTTTTATTATTATTATTTTCCCCAAGATGGCAGTGCGTGAACACGCAGCGTCTCCCCTCTCCCGGTAAATTGGCGTTTTCGTGTTTATTATGTTTCTTAAAGTCATTATAAGTGCCTTGCATGCTGGGTCTGAGAAGACAGTCATTTCATCTGTGCTGTATGTCATACATATTAGCATATTTGACAATAAATGACATCAGAAACGTTGAATGGCGGTGAGAAGGGACAGGCGGGGAAAGGAAGGGCTGGTTTTTAGTGGTCTGGAGGGGTAGTAGGGTCAATCAGAGAGCTTTCAGTTCCCTCACTGGCCACTAGGGGTTCTCTCGCTCTTTACCAGAAGGTGGCTGTAGTCGGCTAGGGGTCCCAGCCCCCCTCGGTGGCCGTGCATTTCCGGCCGGATGAGCCCCTGGCGCTGGGGGTGGTACGACACGCCGTTGCAGTTGAACGCCTCGTGGTTCCAGCGAGACTCCCCGTAGTCCACGTGGGGAGTGGGCGCCGAGACCACCCGCCGCCGGTCTGGAGACTCCTGCGGCGTGCTCGGGTAGACGTAGTCCCCCGCCGAGCTCCTCAGCGGGCCCGCCGGACGTCCGCCGCCGTTCCCGCCCCGCTGGGCGGACAGGACCAGGTAGCGTTGGCGCTCGGCGTGCGGCGGCAACGGGATCTCACCCGGCTCGTCGATCCGGACCATCCCTCCGCCGCCCCCCTGCAGGAACTTGGAGCTCAGGTAGATGAGCGAGTTATTGGGGCGAGGGGATCCGAGGGCCGTGAGGAAGGTCTGACTCTGGTCCCAGTCGGCGTCGGGTAGACGGATGATTCGTTTCTGCTGCAGGGGCGTCTGGTCGGGGGTGGGCAGCAAGCCCGGATCCAGGTCCCCTTTGGGCCATCCGTTGGCCGTAACGAACGGGTTGTCCACTTGGGAGTGACGCCGCTCGCCGACGCCGCCGGTTTTCGTCACGCTCATCACCGAACCGCTGCGACCCGGACCGAGCATACCCTGCTCTTTGTCGCTCTTGCGGCGACCCCCTTTGGCGCCGGTTCCTCGGCCGTGGCGGTGTCGGTGACTCATGATCCAACAGACGGCGAGACCGGAGAAGAGAGCGCCCGTGGCGAAAGCCGAAACGGCCGATACCACCAGTAGGTTGACCGACACCAGTCCGTCCGGCTCCTTGATGAACGTCTCTTTCAGTAATCCTGGTCGGGTAGAAACAGAAAAACGGATCAGTCGACCGTGACGGCCATCTGAACTCGGTAACACGAAATGATTTCGCTCATTGCCTACCCAGGTGTGTGTGTGTGTGTGTGTATATATATATATATATATATATATATATATATATATATATATATATATATACATACACACACACACGGTAACGTCTCGTTATATCGATATTGGTTATATCGATAGTACCGCTTATTACGATACTATTTCTATGAACGCAAGGAGAAAATTATATGCGCGCAGGGTTGGATATATCGATAGTCCCGGTTATATCGATATTTTTTCAGACTCCCGAGAATATCGATATAATGAGACTTTATATATATATATATATATATATATATATATATATATATATATATATATATATATATATATATACGATATACACTGTACATGTCTGTATACAAGGAAGCGGAGGGGAGTCGAGTGGTGCGTTCAGGGGCGGTCAGTTTGGTCGAGAAATGATTTTTGGTTGTAAAACAAGGCATTTAAAAAAAACATTTTTTTTGGTTGAAAACCGAAGTAGTCGAGGATGGAGAGTTGTATATATAAATATACATATGTATATATTTTTTTCTAAACACACTTTGAGAACTGTTTTCCTATATTCGCATTTTTCGTTTTTTTTATGTGCACACACACGCACACACGCACATTAGAAAGTCTCATCTTGAGGGTTGAACAAGTCAAAATTTGCATTGGGGAAAAGCTGTGTGTTAAAATCATCAGCGGGGGTGGTGTTTTGGAGCCAGAAACTCCCCCCCCCCACTCCAAAACATTTCTCTCTGCTGCCAGCATGTAATCAGAGGCTTTTGTTTGGCTCCCCGTGAATGCTTTATTCTCTCAGCGCGTGAACACGTGGCGCAGTCAAGAATGCGCTCAATTTATATTTTACGGATCCAATTATGACTGGAGATTTGGTGTTGCTTCCAAATCCCAATCGGTCGACTTGGAGTGAAAAGCACATAATGACGTGTTAATACTACGACTAATAATAATAATAATACACTTCATTTCTAAGCGCCTTTCAAAACTCTCAAGGTCACCCAGAAGTAACTCAAAAAGATAGAAATGTAGCTAGCTAGCTAGCTAATAGAATGCTCGATAGCTAATATGTTTCCTGACTCAATTAGCTAGCTAACTAGCCAGCCATATACTCAATAGATAGCCAACTAGACAGCTAGCAAGCTAGTAATAATAATAATAATAATAACAAATTACATTTTAAGCGCCTTTCAAAGTTCTCAAGGACAGGATGAAACCGGCCACTCCATTCCATCAAGCCATTAATGACCATCACTAAGGTAAATGAAACGACTTTATTATATCGTAAATTTTATTTCTTTAATTATAATCCCATATCACATTTATTACACATGAAATAAGGTATATTTTGTGTAGTTTTAAGACTTAAAAAAAAATTGAAAATTATGTTTTATGGAGACCTGAGAACGGATTATTCTCCTTTTGATGGTTTCCTATGGGAAATTAATTTTTGAGATACACACTTTTCACCTTACACACTGACTGGGAACCAATTAAGTTCGTAAGACAAAGTGTCACTGTAATATAATAATACATATTATTTTCAAGCGTCTTTCAAAGCTCTCAAGGACAGGATGAAACCGGCCACTCCATTCCATCAAGCCATCAACGACCATCACAAAGTTAAATGAAACCACTTTATTATATCGTAAATTTTATTTCTTTAATTCTAATATCATATCACATTTATTACACATGAAATAAGGTATATTTTGTGTAGTTTTAAGACTTAAAAAAAATTGAAAATTATGTTTTATGGAGACCTGAGAACGGATTATTCTCCTTTTGATGGTTTCCTATGGGAAATTAATTTTTGAGATACACACTTTTCACCTTACACACTGACTGGGAACCAATTAAGTTCGTAAGACAAAGTGTCACTGTAATATAATAATACATATTATTTTCAAGCGTCTTTCAAAGCTCTCAAGGACAGGATGAAACCGGCCACTCCATTCCATCAAGCCATCAACGACCATCACAAAGTTAAATGAAACCACTTTATTATATCGTAAATTTTATTTCTTTAATTCTAATATCATATCACATTTATTACACATGAAATAAGGTATATTTTGTGTAGTTTTAAGACTTAAAAAAAATAGAAAATTATGTTTTATGGGGACCTGAGAACGGATTATTCTCATTTTGATGGTTTCCTATGGGAAATTAATTTTTGGGATACACACTTTTCACCTTACACACTGTCTGGGAACCAATTACGTTCGTAGGACAAGGTGTCACTGTAATATAATAATACATTTTATTTTCAAGCGTCTTTCAAAGCTCTCAAGGACACTTTCCAGTCACAGACAAGCATAGAAAAAAATATGATAGCAATTCGGCAGTATTTGGGGATCCAAACTGCTTTCTACCAGCCGCCAATGTCAATATAAAGCCACTGTCGCTTTTACAGGGCCCTCGCGAACCCGCCTCCCAAAACCGCAGCCATTAGAGTGAAAAAGGAGCAAACCGCCGCTGTAAATTTGATAACAAATTGCCTTTTCCTGCATTACAAAAGCCGCACGCAACATTCAGGAGTTGGCCGGCCAAGAAAAACAGTCATCCGTACACGTTGCAAACAAAGGAATCTCCCGTGGAAAGCGTCGGCGGACCTCAATTAGCCAGTGATTGCCTCCCGCTGCTCCCGCAGTCAAAACGGCGCTCGGTTCCTGGAGGATTTTTTTTTTGTTCACGCTTTAATTGCTTCCCTCTGCCGCGACGGCTGAAAGGGTACATGGTGACACGTTAGCGCTTTGCGGGTTACGCTAGCCTGTGCATGCGTCCCCATTTTGGGGGGAGTTAAATGTAAATCTTAAAGGGCCAGATTTTTTTTTTTTAATGAGTCATATGGTCCATGTGAGTGAGGTCTTTAACACAACAAAACATATAACAATAATAATAATATTACGAATAAAATGACTATTATAGAGTACAGTTATTTCTTTAATTAAAATACAATAGCACATTTATTATACATACAATAAGGTATATTGTTGTCCTTTTAAGGCTTATTTAGTAGAAAATTATGTTTTATGGGGACCTGGGAACGGATTATTCTCATTTTAATGGTTTCCTACGGGAAATAATTTTTTGGGATACACACTTTTCGCCTTACACTCACTTTATGGGACTCAATTAAGTTCGTAAGCTGAGGTATCACTGTATTTTGTGTAGTTTTAAGGCTTATTTAGTAGAAAAGTATGTTTTATGGGGACCTGGGAATGGATTATTCTCATTTTAATGGTTTCCTATGGGAAATTAATTTTTGGGATAGACACTTTTCACCTTACACTCACTTTCTGGGAATCAATTAAGTTCGTAAACTGAGTTATCACTGTGTAATTTTAAGGCTTCTTCAGTAGAAATGTATGTTTTATGGGGACCTGGGAATGGATTATTCTAATTTTTAATGGTTTCCTATGGGAAATTAATGTTTGGCAGACGAACTTTTCGCCTTACACTCACTTTCTGGGAATCAATTAAGTTCGTAAACTTAGGTATCATTGTATTTTGTATAGTTTTAAGGCTTATTTAGTAGAAAAGTATGTTTTATGGGGACCTGGGAACGGATTATTCTCATTTTAATGGTTTCCTATGGGAAATGACGTTTTGGGATACACACTTTTCGCCTTACACTCACTTTCTGGAAACCAATTAAGTTCGTCAGCTGTATGTATCACTGTATGAAAAATTTTTTTTAGGAGGGAGGCAGAGCGGGAGCTTTGATTGACACATTCACATCAATAAGATGTTGATTTTCTTGAGTAGGGGGCAGCAGCGGGGGGGGGGGTGCAGAAAGCGAAAACAGGAAAATGCCGGTGACCATTCAGCCCGGTTGTTAAGCTAATTTGCCGCGTCCAGTCGATATTTTGCCGCCGTCATCTGTTTAAACCACATGGCGCCCCCCCCCCTCCAAACCCCCCACAACAACTTTGAGCTCTCACGCCGCTTTGATCAAAAGGCTTCTGTAGAATGCAGCAGCATGTCTCAGCATACTAATTTTTAAAGTGTGTGTATGGTGGGGGGTGGAATGAGGGAGGGGGGGTGCAATTTTTATTTTAATAAACAGATAAAAAACCCGCAGCTCCATAAGCTAATAAAACTGCTTTTTTTTTGGGGGGGGGGGTGGTGAGCAGAATGCCATGTCGGATAACTTGACATTTCTGTCAGATGGAGAAGTGGGGGGGGGGGGGGGGGGGGTGAGATGATGATATAGCGATACCTCGGTTTACGAACCCCTTGGTTTACGAACTTTTCAGTTTACGAACGTTAAATTTATGAAGCATTATAAGGGCCACTTTCAATTAATGACATATTTTTTAAATGTTTTCCATACATAAGGTGCACCGGATTATGAGTTGCATGGTCAGCGATTGAAAAAAAAATTCTTTTAGGTGTGCCTTATGGTGGAGAAAATACAGTTTTTTTTATTATTATTAATAGTAATAATAATAATAATAATAATAATAATAATACATTTCATTTCTAAGCACTTTTCAAAACTCTCAAGGTCACTTTACAGTCACAGGATAAAGTCTTTTTGTGGGTGAGCAGCGGCAGCCACATGCGCCAGCGTTCACTCAACTCCGAAGTAACTCAAATAGATAGAAATATAGCTAGCTAGCTAGCTAATGGATAGCTAATAAATACAGTAAAGTCTCGTTATATCGATATCGGATATATCGATAGTCCCGGTTATATCGATACTATTTCTATGCACGCACGGAGAAAATTACATGCAAACAGGGTCGGATATATCGATAGTCCCGGTTATATCGATATTTTTTCGGACTCCCTTGAATATCGATATAACGAGACTTTACTGTAGGTAATAGATAGCCAGATAGCCAACAGGTATCTAGCTAGACAGCTTACAGCCAGACAGCTAAGAGCAAGCCAGCTAGCTAATGGATAGCTAATAGTTAACCAGATAGCCAACAGCTAGCCAGCTAACAGCCAGCCAGCTAACAGCCAGCCAGTTAGACAGCTACCAGCTAGCTAGCTAGCTAATGGATAACCAATTCAACATCATTTGTAATGGACCAAAAACTGTTTTTTTTTTTCTTTGGGCTGTGACAGATGATTCTGAGTCTATCAAGTCCTTCTAATCCACAAAGAATGAATCACGATAACTGGAATAATTGTTGTTCAAATACAGTGATACATTGGCTTACGAACTTAATTGGTTCCTAGACAGAGTGTGTAAGGCGAAAAGTGTGTATTCCAAAAATTATCTTCCCATAGGAAACCATTAAAATGAGAATAATCCGTTCCCAGGTCGCCATAAAACATAATTTTCAACTAAATAAGACTTACAACTACACACAATATACCTTATTTTATGTATAATAAATGTGCTATGGTATTGTAATGAAAGAAATAAACTGTACTGTAGAATAAAGTCTGTAAAATTAAAAAAAAAAGAATGAAAAACAAAATGGCATATTTCATCAAATCCTCATGTTGTTGCTGACAGTTTGACATAATTGGACTGAAACAATGTCAGTTGTATAAGCTTGTGACAATCAGAGCTAAAACGGGAAACCCAAAAAAAGTGACACAAAAAAGCAGGCTGATGAAAAAGACAAGCGACACTAGAAAGTTGATCAGACCATCAAAAAAAAAAAGCAAAGCGCTGTCAAGATGGAGTTCCGCTCTAACAAAGATGGCGGCGAGTCGTCGGAGGGTTACGGTTGAAAACCGAGCGCAAACGTGTCACTCGACGAGCGCTGATTTCTATCGGCGGCTCCTGGGAAGGACTTTCAAGTGCCAAAGTCAATTTGAAGCCAAGCACGTCAGCTCGCTTGACAGCCTGTGAAATATTTCAACGGGCTCCGAAAGCGCCGCTAACGAAAGCGCCCAACGACGCCAGTCAGGTGCAATCATGTCAAGGCGCAATTTACTGAGGCTTCCGACCTGGAGTTATTCCCTCATTTGTATTTTTTTAACAAAACCAAACAAATGTAGACATATATACGCATGTAGACACATACATATACATACACATATACACACATACATACACACACACATACACAAACACACACACAAATACAAAAACAAACACACACGCA